>NW_010359796.1:250197-250616 GCF_000414095.1 Morus notabilis
GGGATACTAGATTTTACCCCATTAGGGGACAACTAGCATGTCGTTCTCCTTCGCACCATAGATTGCTAATTGAAGAGATCTCCTTTGCACGGCTCTCACAACAAGATCTAAGGGCTACTTTGATAGTGTTGTAGACTTTAAAAAAATTATTTTTAGCTGTATTAAAAGAAAAAATAAATGTTACAAAAAATAACTGAGTGTTTAATAAACTGTAATTATATAAGTGTTGCTGGTTCCAAAAGTAGTGTAATAGAATTTGGTAAATTGTGAGGTTGAATTGCTATGAGTAGTTAAGATGACTGTAATTAATAATCTTAAATTAATATATAAAGTAATTAATAATTAATAATTATTTAGTAAATAAAAATTAATATAATAATAATGGATAAATTATCATTAATGAGTACATTAGTAATTAA
>NW_010359796.1:250704-262854 GCF_000414095.1 Morus notabilis
ATAATCTATTATTTGATATATCACATGATCAATTTTTGGTAATTATTCTTTTATAATGATTAATTACTAATTATCAATTATTAATTATTATTGATTAATATATTACATATTAATAATTATAATTTAATATTAATTATTAATTGAGTAATTACTATTTATTTTTTATTTACTAACTAATTACTAATTAATAGATTATAATTGACATAATATATGATTGATATATTAATTATTAATTATTTATTTAATAACCTATTATTACTTGTTTTATTGCTAATATGTTATATAATTAATTTTTGGCAATTAATCTTTAATTAAATAAATAATTATTATTTTATTTATTATTTTATTAACAAAATTAAAAACTTAATAGTAATAAATTAATCTTTAATTAATAATTAAGTAATTACTATCTATTTATTAGTTATTAAGTATATCTATTTATTAATTATTAATTAATATAAAATATAATTAATAATTAATAATTAATTATTTAATATAACTTTATTGATAATCATTAATTGTAATATGTTGATTCCCGCACAATCTAAAAGTCAAAATTGTGTTTGGACTGCTTCTGATTTTGGTTGTAGATTCCTCAAAATTATGTAAAAATAATTTTTTACAGTTTTTACCAAACACCATTATCAATTTTTGATGGTTAGAAAAGTGATTTTAGGCTTCAAAAAGCACTACCAAATGCACACTAAGGAGACGTTTGGTTCATGGATTAGAATCATGAGATTAAAATTATTTTCGATTTACGTGTATTTTTTGTAAGAAAAAACACTGTAGCGAACCATGAACCATAATTCAAATCGGGGCACGAATCCCCCAACCAAACAACCCTTAAGTCTAGACAAGAATGGGGGGACGGAGCAATGGAACAAGGCGAATGATGGAGTAGCCACGGTTAAGAAATGCTTTCATGTTTCACAAAATTAATTAGTAATTATCATAATAATTTAAAATATTTTTATTATTGGTGAAATATTTTAAAAAAATTTATCTTATTTCACCATGACTAGTAGGATAAGAATTTTAAAAAACTCTGGCTTACCGGTACGCCAGACGTACTAAAAAATCTCTCTTATACGGTAACTCATTTATACTTTTTTTGTTAAAAAAAAGAAAAGAAAAACTCATATATACTTTCTGATACTTTAAATATGGTGTATGCCTTTGTACATGTAGTACGTCACGAAATAATAATTATTCGAAGCATTTTCTTTAGGTTCATGTTAGCATTTTCACATTTTTCACATAGAAATAATACCCAAAATACTCTTGGTATATTTATCAACATACCACTTTTGCATCTTTGTTACGCAAATACCCAAAACATGCTATGTATTTATAAAAACAAACCCAAAATACCCTCTCAAACAATTAAAATTTTAAAATATCAAGATTACCCTTCTTAACTACAATTTAAAACATTATTAAATTAAAATGTCGAATAAAACCAATCTTAAAAAAAAAGAATAATTATGACATTTTAAAAATTTAATTGTTTCATGAGTATTTTGAGTATATTTTTATAAATATATGAGGTGTTTTAGACATTTACATAATAAAAACGACAAAAATGATATTTTAACAACACACAATAGATGTTTTCTGTATTTTTCCGTTCACATATAAAGCCCTGAATTATCTTCTCCTTCTCCCACAATAATTATCACATTCAACTTAAGGAAGATGTTATTACTCACCCTAAAAATAATAATAAATAAGCGGTCGTTGTTTTCAAGCAAAACAAATTAACGAGATGTTATTATCTTAAGACAAGGCAAGTAATAGTATAATACGCTAAGGCCATGTTTGTTACGCGGGATTTGGACTAAGATTGGTATAAATAATGCCAATCCTATATTTGGTGATCATTGTTGACTTGATAATATATCCGTTGACTCAAAAATTGTCCAAAAAATGTGGGATTAGATAATCCCAAAATTTCTAGGATTATTTAATAACTCAGCCAAGTTCTATCAAATTGGTTGGTAGATCAGAAAAGTTTACGCTGGTTGGTACGTGGTGGTCATTTTCTATGCAATTTGACCCAAAAAGAAAAAAAAAAGACATATAACTTATAGCAAGAAAAAAAAATTTTATAAATAGTAAAAAAAAAGATAATTATAATAATTACTAGGTAATTTTGTATGTAAAAAATGAAAATCATTATAATAATTAAAAATGTTGTTTCTAAAATGTTGAAAAACAAATGTTGTTATATTTCAATATCTTTTGTATAAACAAAACATGCTCTTTTTAAAATGATACGTACATTGCACATATATGATATGATAATGATCCAATTTGAACTGATAATCTAACTTCTTTCATATTAATTCTTCTCTGACTTCTTTTTCCCTTCTTTTATTTCTCTTATTAATAAGCTTGAAAAAGATCTGATCGATCGCACGGAGATAATTATTCGCGTGTTTATATCGCAAGCGAAAGTTGAACCTTTGAAAGTGAAAGCTTCGCGAGAATAAAGAAACGTTTGGTTCACAAATTAAAATTATGAGATTAAAATTATTTTTAATTTACGTATATTTTTTATAAAAAAAAACACTATAACAAATTATAAACTATAATTCAAATGAGATCTTTACCAAACGTCACCTGTAACGCCACCCACCGAACATAACGTTACACTATAACAAACTATAAATTATAATTCTAATCAGATCTTTACCAAACGTCACCTGTAACGCCACCCACCGAACATAACGTTAGTCCACCCCTCAAAATTAGCCACCCATTCTTACGGGGCATTCTAGTAATTACGATAACGATATTTCGTATAAATTTGCCACGTGTCGATCTTTTGTTTTTTGGGTACAACGATCTCAATCTGTCCCTCTTCACAGAGAGAGAGAGAGAGAGCTCTCTCCGAGCTCGGCCATGGCTTCCCAACGACTGTTTGGAAAGTCATGGAACTCATCAACCTCTTTCACCATGAAGCTTTACTCTTCCTGTACTTCCTCTTCATTATGCAATCAATACGCCTTCTTTTCCTTCCACACAAGTCCTCCGAAACGGTGCCGTTCGCTGCTTCTTCTTCTTCTTCTTCTTCTTCTTCTCTTCTTTGACCCGGACTCCCTCTGCCAAACAGGGACTAAAAAGGTCGAGCTCGAAACCAGTTGCGATGTCGAGAAAACCGAGTCTGAGTTTCAAGTCGTTGTTTGGGAAGCGATCGCTGTGGCGACGGATATTCTTCTCGTCCAAGAAAGTTCGGAGCATCATTTTGCTCAATGTTATCACTCTTGTTTTCGGTAATCTTCTCATCTTTTCTTTTTCCCCTCAATCTTTTTTTGTTATTGCTAATTTTAGGTTTATGATGTTTGAAGCAGTTTGTTTTTGCTAATTACAGTATTTCTCATCAACTGAATGGATTGGCGTAATTAAGTTTTGTGTGATATTTCGGATTTTTAATTTGATTCCTGATTATTTGTGGCGTTATTTTGGGTTTCATAATAGATGAGCTCTATAAACTTGATTCATCCTCTGTTGATTTCTTGTAGTATAAACTGAAAACTTTGAGTGGATTTAATTGTCCAAGTAAGTCTTTTTTGTCAATGCAAGTCTTGGGGACACACAAATTGTTTGAAGTTTCTAGCAATGTGCTGTAAAGTACATTTCTTATGGAAAGGAAAATGGGGGAAAAACAAATTTAGATCAAAAGGATTATGCTGAGGTTATAACTTAGCAAGCAGTCTTGTATTTTCCTTTGTGCTGGTTGGAGCTCCAGGAGGGATCCATTTTAAGGCCACATTGTTCTTTAACCTGTACAGAAGTCATCTTAGATTCATGCCTCGTTTGGTAAATTTGACTTAATTTTGCTCTTTGATAGCTGTAGCTAGTTGGAAGCGATTCTTCATATTGTGCACCGAAAGAGAATGCTGGATTCTGAACTTTTAATAATCTTCTTGTTGTAGCTAGTAGCATCCCAGTTGGTAAAGAGGTTGAAGGAATTGTTGACCCGGCGTCCTTCACTGTTGTGCGATTTGCTTTGTCAGCTCTTCCCTTTAACCCCTTTGTTTTGCGAGCACAAGATAACGTTTATACTCGTAATGCTGGGATTGAGTTGGGTTTCTAGGTTAGTCTAGGGTTATCTAATGCAGGCACTGGGATTGTTAACATCTGATGCGGGACATGCAATATTCTTATCTATGCTCACAGTAAGTTTCTGAAATTGGTATAATTTAAATTAAAGCAAACCCTTTTGCTCGGAGCAAGTACCTGAAGGTACAATTTTTGTATAATCTGGGTTAATTGATCAGGTAATTGTGGTTCCATTGCTTGATGGTATGTCAGGAGCGGTAGTTCCTGCCCGTACTTGGTTTGGTGCCCTCATGGCTCTCTTAGGAGTTGCAATGCTGGAATCCAGTGGATCTCCCCCATGTTTAAATGCCCTGTTGTTCTTTGTGTTTTTTTTTTTTTTTTTGAACTAACAGGAAATTGTATTTCACACCAAGAAATTACACACACTAATTCAGACACGAAGGATCTCGAAATACGAAGAGACTTAGCCCTCATCACAAACCGGTTCCACCAATTTATTCTATTGAAGTGCACAAAGGGATAATACAAGGAGTGAAATAAACTTAAATCAAGCTTTATTTCACTGGTAAACAGCACTAGCATAATTAGTAATGATAAGATATTAATGTATCTCTCTCTCTCTCTTTCCCTCTCCCTCAGTCAGTTTGTTGTATGCTTTTTCAGGTTGGAGATCTTTTGAACTTTTTAAGTGCACTGTTTTTCGGTGTGCATATGCTAAGAACGGAACATATAGCAAGAAACACCAGTAAAGAGAAATTCCTACCTCTCCTTGGATATGAGGTCTGTGTTTTCTTGTGTCCTTATCAGATAATTGATTCTTCGAACCAATCCAACTTGTTAATTATTGATACTGAGCATGAAAAGTTCCAAATTTTCCGACGTTCTCTTCAGGTATGTGTTGTTGCTGTCTTTTCAACATTTTGGTATCTCGCTGGATGTTGGCCAGGAGGCTTACAAGAGTGCAATCCATCATTATGGACATGGGAAAAGTTTTGGAACTGGATGGTTGCCTTTCCATGGATACCTGCGATATATACAGGCATTTTTTCATCTGCGTTATGCTCATGGGGGGAGGTATTCTTCTTGCCCTTTTCAGTCATTTGACAACAGATAAGTTTGAAAGGCTTTTTAATGAATAAATTTGAAAGGCTTTTTAATGAACTTGTTTGGTCTACTTTCATCTGTTCAAGTCGACTTAACTTTCCTTCCACATGATGATTATTATTGTTATTGTTACTATTGTTTAAAGGAGGAGGGTGCAATCATAAAAAGTGAAAAACAACTCTTTCATAGAAACTCTGTTTTTGAGATGAGAATCTCAAGCATTTCTTCTTTCACAACATTTGTTAATAAAAATGCTCAAAATGGACAGATGGCTGCAGTGCGTGATGTATCACGCCTTGGAGCCAGTCTGGGGAGGTGGATTTCATGGTTTCTCCTTAGCGAAAGGTGGGGTCCTGTGGTTGGGTTGGGGCTGCTCTTGTTCTAGGTAAAAAATCTATAGCTTAAGTTGAATTTTTTTATTCTTGAAGTCTAATGTAGTTTCACCACCAGCGGGGCTTCTGCATCAATTATTAATTTTCTACCATGTATTAGGCACAAAATACAATTCAATAAGATGTTTTACATGAGTTTTATACGTGCATATAAAGGAGTTTATATACTCATGTTGATATGATTCTAACTAGAACAAAGGAAAATAAATTGAAAGACTGAATCTTTATTGAAGAACAGTTACGAATCTCAATACAATCCCACAAACCCTAACAATGGTGGTCTCTTAGAGAGACCACCAACTCTCCCCAAGAACAGACCAAGAGAAAAAAATTAGAATTTGTTCTTAGTCTAGTCTTGGTATGTTCTTGGTATGTTCTAGGTTTTTTCTTTTCTAATCAATTTTTTTTTTCTCTTTTATAAATTACAATGTTTATTAATACCAAAAAAATCCAAAAAATACGTAAAAATGTAGGTTTTTTAATTTTTTACAAGAGTTTGTTCTTGGTCTGTTCACTGTCTGTTCTCGGTCGGTTCTGGTCTGTTCTTGCTATGTTAGTCGGTTCTGGTCTGTTATTTCAATATTAGTCGGTTCTGGTCGCCAGTGCCACCCCCGCGTGCGCACGCCCGTGCCCCCCGCGCGCGCGCGCCAGTGCCCCCCGTAACCCCTACCGTGCACTAGTGCCCCCCAATAAAACCCGATTTTACAATGAAACACGCGTTTTGCCATCTTCGGGACTGGTTTGAAGTTTTTCAAAAAAAAAAGCTGTTCCCCATAAATATAAACTTTCCCGAGCCAAAATAACCTGTTGAATATGATAATTATAAATGCATTGCAATGCCAATAATAAAAATATTGCAACACCAATAATGTTGTGTATACATTTTACAATAAGCAAAACAACCAACATTTCATATACTAGTACTCACGGGCCTCTTCAGCTTGTACTCGCTTCAAATTCCAACCGCAAGTTCCAACCGGTAAGCTTCTACTTGTTTTTCAGCGAGGTCTTCTAACGGGATTCTGCGGACAATGTAGTCGATAAATTTGTATGTGAAAAGTCTGCAGTCACCTGATCTAAGGTTGTGGACCAACCACTTGGGACGAACGATTGGCCACGCACAGTTAAGTTTATCGCCCAGATGGTTAAATAAACCTGTGTACTTCAAGAACTTGGACATCATGACAGCGATTGGCTCCACGTGTCTTTGCATCTGTTGATTTCTGTACATCATAACAGCTGAGTCATACACCTTTATGTTGAATTCAGATAAATCAACATAAAGCGCAACCCAATGCTTCCTCTCAATGTTAAGAGGCATAGTGAAGCCCTGCGCCCCATCCCATTTCTGGCCAATTATGCGCTTTTTTTTCACAGACATATTCATTTAGGTCGTTGTCAAATGTATACGTTGCTAATTTCTTTTTGTTGGTGATGAATCGCGCTCTCAACTTTTGACAAAATACATCATCTAGGACAACAATATTGTTATTGAACTGCCTTTCGGGTGCCCTTGACCTTCTAATCGATAGAAGACCTCATGCCTCGTCAATTTGCTGTAAGTCATAAAAAATAAATTCAGTATAATAATAATGGTATAAAAAATAAAACTATAAATTTAGAAAATATGTTGTGTGATTACTTACATCATTGAACAGCCATTCACATGGCTTCAAGATGATTTGGAAGAAGTCCTTCCTCCAATCTCCAAAATCGCACTCAATCAGCTCAGAGTCTGTACTAGAATCAACGAACCACTTGTTGAAGGCATCGACATCATCGTTAAAGGTCCACATCTTCTTCCTCACGTTACATAGGGGATCTGTGTAAGGCGACTCAAAATACTTGCTGGGCCTTTTAAGTTGCTTTTCATTTTTTGATTCAGACTCTGGCTCTGAATGAACATGTTGCTCAAGTTGATCCTCAGGCTCAGGCTGAACCTGTGGCTCATGTTATTCCTCAGGCTCAGACTGAACCTGAGGCTCAAGTTCTGCCTCAGGCTCAAGCTGAACCTGTGGCTCAAGTTCTGCCTCAGGCTCTGGCTGAACCTGTAGCTTAAGTTCTTCCTCAGGCAATGGCTTTGGCTGTAATTGTTGTTTCGCTAGACATGCTATATTGTCCTTAATTTTTCTAACAGATTGGTCTAGCGAGTCTAGCCTCTTGTTGATGGCTTCAAAATGTCTACTATTGTACTCTACCATCCTGTGATAGAGTATGTCAACTATGTAATCAATAGACATACCATCCTGCAGACGAGGTTGTTGTTGCTATTGCTGCTGTTGTTGTTGTTGCTCAGGTTGTTGTTGTTGCTGTTGTTGTTGTTGTTATTGTTGTTGTTGTTGTTGTTGTTGTTATTGTTGGGGAAGTTGCTGTTGTTGTTGGGGAAGTAGTTGGAGACGAGCCAATTGTTTGGGAGGCTTCGGTTGCTGGACATGGACCATTTTTGCACCAGAGTCCAAAAACGATGCAAGCTGGTCAATCTCAGGATCTTTTTGGTCGGCATAAGGCAGATACAACCTCATGCATATACTATTCATTTCCTCCTTAGTGGGATAAAGAATTGGTACAACCATTACCTGTATATTAAAAGAACATACATTCAATGATTATTTACGTGGAAACATATTGTAAAAAAAATAAATATGCATATTTTGTAAAATTTACACCTATAAAAACATTGTATTTAAACCCTTACCTCGCCACTTTGCATGAGGTCGTCTATCTGTCTAACCTCGACCAATGAAACCCGGCGTGCCTCCCATTTGAGGATTCTGGGAAGACGTCCATCAACCATCTTTGCAAACGTGGCGCCGATGGTTGAAAATGTTTCGAATGTCTAAACCTGCGTTAAACTAATTTTTTTAAGTCTAGTAAACCAATTATGATATTATTTACTATAAGGCCATAAAAAATTATGCATGTAACTGTATGACATACCTGGAAGGCCCAAGAAAATCCGCATATTGAGTAGGTTTTCTTGATGCTCTTATTACGTCCTTTCCGAACTCAATTCTGAAATTTCTCTTTCAAGTTATTCTTCAAAGTCCGCAGAGTGCATTCAAAAGACACCCTTCTCCATGGATACCGAAAGCCAGCCAATCCAGTGGGACGGTCTTCTTCTCGTCCCCAGATAATAATACTTGTGTTAAAAAATAAATGATAGCGATATTTGCTTTATCGCTACCTTTTATCTTCTTCTTTGTGAGCAATTTTTTTTAAATCAGTAACAAGTACTACGTGGGACTTAAAATGCTCTAACAATCTTATATTCTTCGAAGCTTTCAAGACCACGTCCGGCTTTGGAGTTTCTCTGCAGTTCAATCCAGTAATTAATGCAAATTTCCTCATTCCAAACCTAGTTGTGGTTCCATTAACTATGAACCACAACTCATGTCTCTTTTTTGTTTCTATCCGCCTCAAAAGCAGATATTGTGTCAATACTCCAAAATATATCATATTTTCAGACATCGAAATAAAATGTCTGAAGGCAGACTCCTTAAAAATTTACATTTCTGTTTCAGAGTCTAGATTCTGCCTGATTACCTCCAAAGCCTCGATTTTTGACTTCATAGTCACTTTCACTGGGAAATACTGCCGCACAGGATCCATGATCATCTTTAGATGTCCGATCCCAAGAAGTTCACCTGTGTTGTACTTTGGGAGGTCATATTGAAAAAGAAGAAAAAACACACCGGTCAGAACCGACCAAAATGACAGAACCGACTAGAATAGACTAAGAAACCAACAAGAACCGACTGAACCGACCATGACCCGACCCAAAATCCCCGCAGAACACACATCGATCAGAACCGACCAAAACGACAGAAGCGACTAGAATAGACCAAGAAACCAAACAAGAACCGACTGAACTGACCATGATCCGACCGGAGCAAAATAGAATTTGAGGAAATGGACTAGTTTTTTTTATAACGAAAAAAATCATGACGTGTATCTTACGTGGTAAAAAATGGGTCCTATTTGTCCAAGTGTATGGGTCATTTTCAAAAACTCTCTCCCACAAAACCGATCGCTCGACCCCCTCTTTCCCCCAAAACCGACCGCTCGACCCTCTCTCCACCCGACTGAGCTCTCTCACGACTGACCGCCGGTTTTTCTCTCCGATCACCTCTCACCGACCGTCGGTTTTTCTTTCCTCTCACCTGTTTCTCTCTCTCTCGTCGAAGTTCTCTCACCGGCTGATCCACTCTCTCTGATTTCTCTCGTTGGCCGATCGACCACCATCACCAAACACCGACCGTTCACCACTAAAATCGACCTCTCTTCCCACTAAAATCGACCCCGACAACTCACCAAATTTCTGACCATAAAAACCGACCATTTGCTCACAAAAATCTGACTAAAAATCGGCGACTTTTAGACTGAAATGACATCATAAAACAGCTCTTCTTCCTTAACTAAAACGGTCATTTTCCGAACACTTGTCGACGAGGCAACGGAATCTGCTCAGGTAATATTCTTGTTTTACTTTTTCTTATACATTTTTGCAAGAAAAAAAACTTAATATAAGTAACATTGGTCTGTTCAGAGTCGGTTCTTAGTCGGTTTTGGTTCTGGTCTGTTCGCAGTCGGTTCTAAGTCAGTTTTAAGTCGTTTCTGGTGGTCAGTTCTTAGTCGATTCTTGTCGAGTTGGGTCAGTTCTGGTTGATTTTGGTCGGTTCTAAGTGAAGTCAGTTCTTGGTCGGTTGGTGATCGATTCTGGGTCGGTTCTTGGTCAGTTCAGGTCGTTTTGGTCGGTTCTTTTCGGTTTTGGTCGATTCTGTCTGTTTGGTCGGTTCCTGTCGGGTTTTTGGGTCGTTTCGGTCGGGTCATGGTCTGTTTAGTCGGTTCTTGTTTGGTTTCTTGGTCTATTCTAGTCGGTTCTGTCGTTTTGGTCGGTTCTGACCGATGTGTTTTTTCTTTTTTTTTTTCAGTATGACCTCCCAAAGTACAGCACATGTGAACTTTCTGAGATTGGACATCTAAAGATGATCATGGATCCTATGTGGAAGTATTTCCCAGTAAAAGTCACTATGAAGTCAAAGATCGAGTCTTTGGAGGTAATAAGGCAGAATCTGGACCCTGAAACGGAAATGTTAATTTTCAAGGAATCTGCCTTCGGACATTTTATTTCGATGTCTGAAAATATAATCTATTTTTAAGTGTTGGCACACTATCTGTTTTTGAGACAGATAGAAACAAAAAAGAGACATGAGTTGTGGTTCATAGTTAATGGAACCACAACTAGGTTTGAAATGAGAGAATTTGCATTAATTACTGGATTGAACTGCGAGGAAACTCTAGAGACGGACGTGGTCTTGAAAGTTTCGAAGAATATAAGATTGTTGGAACATTTTAAATCCCACGTAGTACTTGTTACTGATTTTAAAAAATTACTCACAGGAAAGAATATAAAAAGTAGCGGTAAAGCAAAGATCGCTATCATTTATTTTTTAGCACAAGTATTATTATCTGGAGACGAGAAGAAGACCGTCCCACTGGATTGGCTGTCTTACGTTGACGATTTAGAATTCTTCAACAGCTATCCATGGGTCATGGTGTCTTTTGAATACACTCTGCGGGCTTTGAAGAAGAACTTAAAAGAGAAATTTCAGAATTGGGTTTGAAAATGACGTAATAAGAACATTAAGAAAACCTACTCAATATGCGGGTTTCCTTTAGCCTTCCAGGTATATCATATAGTTATATGCATAATTTTTCATGGCCTTATAGTAAATAATACCATAATTGGTTTACTAAACTTAAAAAAATTAGTTTAACGCAGGTTTGGGCATTCGTAACATTTTCAACCATCGGCGTCACGTTTGCAAAGATGGTTGATGGACATCTTTCCAAAATTCTCAAATGGGAGGCACGTCAGGTTTCATTGGTCGATGTTAGACAGATAGACGACCTCATACAAAATAGGCATATTTTTATAGGTGTAAATTTTACAAAATCGACATATTTATTTTTTTTACAATATGTTTCCACCTAAATAATTATTGAATGTATGTTCTTTTAATATACAAGGAATGACCGTACCAATTCTTTATCCATTTGAGGAGAAAATGAATAGTATGTGCATGAGGTTGTATCTGCTTTATGCCGACCAAGAAGATCCTGAGATTGACCAGCTTGCATCATTTTTGGACTCTGGTGTAAGAATGGTCCATGTCTAGCAACCGAAGCCTCCCAAACAATTGACTCGTCTCCAACTATTTCCCCAACAACAACATCAACTTCCCCAACAACAACAACAGCAGCAGCAGCAACAGCAACAACAACAACAACAACCTGAGCAACAAGAACAACAACAACAATCTTGTCCGCAGGATGATATGTCTATTGATTACATAGTTGACATACTCTATCACAGAATGGTAAAGTACAATAGTAGACATTTTGAAGCCATCAACAAGAGACTAGACTCGCTAGACTAATCTGTTAGAGAAATTAAGGACAATATAGCATGTCTAGCGAAACAACAATTACAACCAAAGCCAGTGCCTGAGGAAGAACTTGATCTACAGGTTCAGCCAGAGCCTGAGGCAGAATTTGAACCACAGGTTCAGCTTGAGCCTGAGCC
>NW_010359796.1:264068-281826 GCF_000414095.1 Morus notabilis
CGCGCGCGCGCGGGGGTCACTGACGCGCGCGTGCGGGGGGACACGAGCGCGCAGGGGTGGCACTGGCGACCAGAACCGACTAATATTGAAAGAACAGACCAGAACCGACTAACATAGCAAGAACATACCAGAACTGACCGAGAACAGACAATGAACATACCAAGAACACTCTTGTAAAAAATTAAAAAACCTACATTTTTACATATTTTTTGAATTTTTTGGGTATGAATAAATATTGTAATTTATAAAAGAGAAAAAAAAATTGGTTTGAAAAGAAAAAACCTAGAACAAACCAAGAACAAACTCTTGTAAAAAATTAGAAAACATACACTTTTGCATATTTTTTAGACTTTTTGGGTATTAATAAATATTGTAGTTTATAAAATAGAAAAAAAAATTGGTTAGAAAAGAAAAAATTTAGAACAGACCAAGAACAGACTCTTGTAGGAAATTAGAAAACATACATTTTTACATATTTTTTAGACTTTTTGGGTATTAATAAACATTGTAGTTTATAAAAGAGAAAATAAATTGGTTAGAAAAGAAAAAACCTAGAACAAACCAAGAACAAACTCTTGTAAGAAATTAGAAAACATACATTTTTGCATATTTTTTGGACTTTTGGGTATTAATAAACATTGTAGTTTATAAAAGAGACAAAAAAAGTTGGTTAAAAAAGAAAAAATAGAACAAACCAAGAACAAACTCTTGTAAGAAATTAGAAAACACAAACTCTTGTAGGGAATTTGAAAAAATACAATTTTGCATATCTTTTGGACTTTTTAGGTATTAATAAACATTGTAGTTCATAAAAGAGAAAAAAAAATTGGTTAGAAAAGAAAAAACCTAGAACAGACCAATTCTGGCCCTTGGGCGCCCCACTACGCGGGTTGGGAGCTTTTTGACAGTGTTTTTTTTTGTCATTTTGTGAGGTCTTTTTTTGCAGGCATGGCCAGAAAAATGCGATGATCGTGTCTGTAAAATTTCATAATTTTTTGACGTCCTTTTTATTTTATTTTATTTTTTAAAGACGAAAAATAAAGAAAATTTTAAAAAAGAGAATATTCATAAAAAAAAGGTGTCGCTTGTTGCATTAATTTTTAAAAATTATTTATTAATTTTAGAATGTAAAACATAAATGAAATGTAAATTCTTGACCCATCCCAGCCCCTAGGAGCCGCACTACACGGGCCGGAGACTTTTTGACAGCGTTTTTTTTTTGTCATTTTTTTAGGCCAGTTTTTGTAGGCATAGCCAAAAAAATATAAGGATCGTGTCTTTAAAATTTCATAATTTTTTGACATCATTTTTATTTTATTTTATTTTTAAGAGATGAAAAATAAAGAAAATCTTAAAAAATAAAATATTCTTCAATAAATGGTGCCGCTTGTTGCATTAATTCCTAAAAATCATATATTAATTTTAGAATACAAAACATAAATAAAAATGTAAGTTTTTGACCCATCCTGTCCCCTCGGCGGCCTATTACGCGGGCCGGGGTTTTTTGACGGTGTTTTTCTTTTTTGGTTTGCTATTTTTTGAGGCCCTTTTTTACAAGCATGTCCAGAAAAATTTGAGGATCGTGGCTATAAAATTTCATAATTTTTTGACGTCGTTTTTATTTTATTTTATTTTTCAAAGACGAAAAATAAAGAAAATCATAAAAAATAGAATATTCATAAAAAAATAGTGCCGCTTGTTATTTTAATTCGTAAAAATCGTATATTTATTTTTGAATGCAAAACATAAAGAAAAATATTAATTTTTGACCAATCTCGGCCCCTAGGCGTCCCACTACGTAGGGCGGAGTCTTTTTGACCGCGTTTTACTTTTTTTTGTCACTTTTTGAGGCCATTTTGCAGACATGCCCAGAAAAATTGAAGGATCGTGTCTGCAAAATTTCATAATTTTTTGATGTCGTTTTTATGTTATTTTATTTTTCAAAGACGAAAAATAAAGAAAATCATAAAAAATAGAATATTCATCAAAAAAATAGTGTCGCTTGTTGCATTAATTTTTAAAAATTGTATATTAATTTTAGAATGCCAAACATAAATAAAAATATAAATTTATGTCGCATCTCGGCCCCTGGGCGCCCCACTACACAGGCCGAGATCTTTTTGACAGAGTTTTTTTTTTTTGTCATTTTGGAGGCCATTTTTTTTTCCAGGCATGTCCACAAAAATGTGAGGATCGTGTCTCTAAAATTTCATAATCTTTTGACATCGTTTTTACTTTATTTTATTTTTCAAAGATGAAAAATAAAGAAAATCATAAAAAATAGAATATTCTTCAAAAAATGGTGCCGCTTGTTGCATTTATTGCTAAAACTCGTACATTAATTTTAGAATGCTTTAGAATGCAAAACATAAATAAAAATGTACATTTTTTACCCATCCCGGCCCCTGGGCGCTCCACTACGCGAGGTGGGGGGTTTGACCACGTTTTTCTTTTTTTTTTTGTCATTTTTTGAGGCCATTTTTTTCATGCATACCCAGAAAAATGTAAGAATCGTGTTTGTAAAATTTCATTATTTTTTGGCATCGCTTTTATTTTATTTTATTTTTTAAAGACGAAAAATAAAGAAAATCATAAAAAATAGAATATTCTTCAAAAAATGGTGCCGCTTGTTGCATTAATTCCCAAAGATCGTGCATTAATTTTAGAATGCAAAACATAAATAAAAATGTAAATTTTTGACCCATTTCGGGTCTTGGGCGCCTCACTGTGCTGGCCACAGGTCTTTTGCAGTGTTTTTCTTTTTTCATTTTTTGAGTCCATTTTTTATAGGCAAGCTCAGAAAAATGTAAGGATCGTGTCTGTAAAATGTCAGAATTTTTTGACGTCATTTTTATTTTATTTTATTTTTCATAAACGAAAAAAGTGAAAATCATAAAAAATAGAATATTCGTCAAAAAATGGAGCCGCTTGTTGCATTAATTCCTAAAAATCGTGTATTAATTTGAGAATGCAAAACGTAAATAAAAATGTGAATTTTTTACCCATTCCGGCCCCTGGGCGCCTCACTACGCAGTATAGGAATATTTTCCTTTAAGGTTTTATTTGCCCTTACTTCTCAAAGTTTGCTAATGAGTTTTAATTGTAAATTACCCCCAAGATACAACAAATCATTGAACACAATATCTAATAATAATATTAAGTTCCAGAACATTCAATTAAGTCTGTAAATTTTCTGGAGAATTAATAAAGACAGAGGTGTCATTTCATGAATGAATGCATCCTCTTTAAACATTACAACCATTCACATAAAGGTACATTTTCAATGTAAATGTATCTTTTTATAGATTAATGCACATATTATAATAGTTATATCTATTGTTAATTGGTGTGCAGATATGTATGAAAATATATCACCAATGGATATAATGATTCGAGACGTTTCAGATCACATAACCTCATGAAAACACTATTTTTCTGCAGAATTTCCGCTGCAGCGGGTGTTTTCTCCCTGCAGCGCGCAAACGGACCTGAGAGGCCTAAAAAGGGCGCTGCAACTCGAAGTTTTCCGCTGCAGTGCAAACATTTTGGCTGCACTCGAAATATTGGCCGAACCAAACTTCACAGTTTTGTGCAGTTTGTCCGCTGCAGTGTTTATAAACTCGCGCAGCATTTTTGAAGTCCCTTTAAGACGAGTTTTTTATATTTTAACACTCAAACAACTTGTGATCTTGATTAAGACATATTATAATCCCTCTAACCGTCCATCTGCATCCCCACCCGCGACCCTGCTGCAGCTTGCGAACCCAGCCAAACCGCTTCCCAATCACGCCGCCTACTTCCTGAACACAGCCAATCTCGCCGCCTACTTTGCGAATGCTGCCAATCTCGCCGCCTACTTCGCGAACGCAGCCAATCTCACCGCCTGCTTGACTTTATAAGTTCGTTGTCTATTGTAATGTTCTTGTCAAATATGTTGCCTACAAGAGCGACATACAAACACAACAATCATGTGAACAACAAGAATTAATTACGACGA
Organism: Morus notabilis; assembly: GCF_000414095.1. NCBI lineage: Eukaryota > Viridiplantae > Streptophyta > Magnoliopsida > Rosales > Moraceae > Morus > Morus notabilis. The sequence continues at coordinate 268,066 of NW_010359796.1, forward strand.
AAGAGCTACATGCTATAACATTTGATGCTATATCAAAGAACCACCCCATCAACAGTAATATAATTTAAGAGAGAAAAACACAACTAATTAACCAAGAAAGAAGATTAATTAGAAGAGATGATAAAAACACGTTGATTAAGAACATGCAATAAAACACAAGTAGAGATGTGATACCATCGTACAAACATAAGCCTTAAAAGCGGGGAATTTCCTTAAAAAAAAAAAAAAATTAGGCAGTGACTATGCCAAGACTTGGTTAATGCGACACAATAGTTTAATACTAACTAAACCATTTTAGTAAAATATGAGACAGACAAAAAAAATTGTCAAGAGAAAAGTAATAGCAGAAATTTATGAGTCTAAAAAAGTTAGAAATAAGTCGCTTAAGCTGCTTGGAGCCAAATAAAAGCACTGAATGTTGGAAAAAATGGCTTGTTAAGCCATTTTAAAGGCCCATTTTGAGGCCCATATTCGGATGGGGCCCAATAGGTTTTTGGGACGGGTCTCGATAGATTTGGGTTCTCCGTTGCAAGGAGATCGAGATCGAGTATTCATACACTCAAAATGGTTTTTAGGTGAATGAGAAATTGATGGTCTAAGTATGTTACTTGGAATGGTAAATGTAGAAGAAAATTGTAAAAGTCCCACATTGGCTAGAAGTGAAGTCAATGTGGTGTTTATAAGTGATTGCACTTTGAAGCCTAAGTAAGCATGTATACCAGAGAGTCTCTCTCACGCGCAAGGGGGTGCGAATCACGATCCCGGCGGGTTGGGGCCTAATGTGTGCGCCCGCGACCTGCGGACACGAATGCCGGACTGAAAAACCCGCTCCGTGCGAGCTACATTTTTCTTTTTATTTTTCCCATCAGAAATTCGAAACTGCTGCATTAGTTTTTGTTTAACTCTGCATTAGTGTGAGATTTGGGAAAACTGCAGCATTAACCTACATTATTGGCTGGTTAATGGACAATTAACTTCTGAATGAAGACATACCTTGGACTAGGTTCTTCAGGGGCTGTAACCTCTGAATTAAGCACCATTAATCTGAGAATAAATATGGATTTATACACCATAATGTCATGGTGTAACACCCGGATTTTGGAGCCTATATAAAGGGCCCTCTCCAGCCATTTGAACACACACAATTTTCAGAAATCACTTCCTCTCTCTCGGTTTCTCTCTTGTTTCGGAAGTCTTTGTGCTTTTCCTTGTTAGTTCTATTTTTGGTGATAGAGGGAAGATCTAGTTCGAGTTCGCCGGACGGTTCCGAAAGTGCATCGAGCTGCCGTCGTTGTCGTTGTATCCTGGGAGACGGACGTCCAATGTAACCTCAAGCATACGTTGGAGGGGACGAATCTGTTTTAAGGAAAACGTGGTCCACGTGCCTCGACATCCTTGCAACTTCCAATTCTGAGTTTGGTAGAAAGGTTGAATTACAATTGTATGAATTTCAGTTTTATTCTTCCTTAACTTGTTCTTCTTTTGTATTATCCACTATTTCGGCTAACACTGAAAACTAAGCTCTAATAAGCATAAAAGAAAAAGAGGAAATCACTGCTACCTCCACTTCTTAGAGAAGTATTTTGCCATCAACCCATGGGTGTAGTCAGCTTCATATCTCTTGAACTTCTCGATGTGGTTCGCAAGATAAAGATCACTGAACAAATGCAGAAACTGTAAATCATCCGGCCAATGCCTCAAAATTACAAATGTGAGAACTCCTTATATTCTTTCAGACACGCAATCAAATACAATATGTACTATGTCGAGACACTCGAAATTCTCATGGCTGAAACTAGAATAGGTAAAAAGATCCATGACAGAAAATCAACGTCTAGAAACAAATCAAATTTTAGGGGTAAAAACTTGTGACCGTATCTAAAACTTGGTAATATAATAACAGAATGTCTAAGAAAAGTTCTCAAGTATAAAATTTGACTTTATTTCTACTGTAGATTTCTTTGAATTCAATAAAAACTGGCGCACCCACTTGATAACACGGAAAGTTTACAGTTAATACAAAACAAAACATACAAGGAACTATAGGATAATAACATGAGAATTCAAAATAAAACTACCCTCAGTTCAGGGTGTGAACTCTTCTTGTGTCATTAAAAAAATGTTTCATTTTAGTGGGTTGCTTATAAAAATAAAGAAGCTTTATTGGAATAAGAATTTTTTCCTCAATTTCTTGGCACTATATATATATATAAATGTGCACAAAGGTAAGTGTTCTTGTATGAATATTTTTACTCTATTATTAATTAAAACATGTTATTGGACAATTGTATTATTGGGAATTTAATTATGTATGATGTTAAATATCGGTCTATAATAGAACGAACACTCATTTTGTTGACTAGTTTGAGGCATATGTGCTCCCTCTCTCATAAATATTTTAATCAGTCCATCGGATTAAATAACCCTCAACACAATTAAAATAAGCACCATAGACCATTTAAAATGTGAGCCCAAAATAAGAAAGCTAACGTGTATATATATATTTTGGGGTGTGGTCATTGGGTGAGTGATTGGAGTATTGTGGTAGAGGGGGAGAAGGAGGAGAGCTCATTTGAACCATCAGCTCCAGCGATTTTCCGGCAACGTTCTTACGACCTACCGACGCTACCACGAGGTAACTCACGTTCCACATGCTTTAATTCTCAATTGGTCCAATGTTTAGTTTCACAAAATTTTCTCATAAGCACTGTTATCAAGACCCAATTAAAGGAAAAGAAAAGATTGCATCACATTTTCCTAAAAAAGACTAGAAAAACCTAACATTTTAGAAACACAATACGAATAAAATTTTGGTGAAATATTCCAGAGAAAATACTGGCTGAAAATTGCTAGCTACTTCAGGCTTTTTCTCGTCGAGATTGTTTTCTCGAGCGTCAACTTAACAAAGAAAAGAATACCTAAATAAGAAAAGTTACATAAACCGCGAGAATATATGTGTATATACATATATATATATATATAGTAAAGTGGAGACAGAGAAAAACCTGGAGTTTAGGAGAGAGAGAAGAGTGAGAAGTAGGTTTAGTAGTGGTGGTTGGGGAGTTGTCGAAATTGGAGGCTGAAGAAAGTGATTGCGGAGAAGACGAAGATGGCAGATTTGCATTGCTGGACTTGAGAAGCTCAATTCTATCAAGCTCAATTGTATTATCATAATAGAGATCAAATCTTATGGCATTGAAATTTATTTTTTTTTATTTTTTTTAGTCAAGGCCAATGCAGTTTAAGGGAAAATATGCTCACTAGTTACACAAGCTCATTTATATCATTAATAGTTATCAAGGCCAATGCAGGGCAATGTTAGTTATTAACTATATCATTAATAGTTATTAGCCATTCAATTGTAAAATTTTAGTAGAAAAAAGAAAATAGACGGCTGAAATAATTTATTTTCATCACGGCCAAAATAAAACTGCACGGTATACAAAGGGCTTGTTCGGTTGCCCAATTTTACTCAAGAAAGGTCCACTCGAGTGTAACTTTTACCCAAATCTGCGTTCGACGCGTGATAACTCAAACGACACTCAAAACTCAAACTCGAAAATTAATTCGAGTAACCTGCCTTATTCGAGTTCACCTTCCCACTGCAATTCGAGTTACTTCTCTATCTTTCTACAGTGAAGATTCCTGGGTAATATGACCGTTACGTGCTTCGTTCATCTCTGTTCGCTCTAACACGCCAGAACTGCTACTTCACGTGCTTCTACAGAGAGATTCCATTTAGTTCTGCTGCCTTTTGACCATAACTCACTCGTTCAAGCTTCAACACTCGCTTTAATTCCGCCCCATACCCATAACTCAAATGCTCCATGAGTTCTGCTGTCTTTCCCTCAATCAGAGATAGAAACCCTAGCCCCAAAATTCACCCCTCATCTTCTGCCACCTGGTCTCCGTTCAAGACGGAGAACTTCAGGGGTAGAAATCGATCTCTTCGGCAACCTCCTTGGGCAACAATCCTAGCTCGATGTAGAAGGAAAGAATCTCGACGTAGTGTTTTCCTGTGGCGACGATTGTCCTACTTCTCCTTCCATTGTCGTCGCCGGTACCTGACTCAGAGACAGCAGTCTTCGTGGTTTGGGAATCTCGGAGCAGATCAAACCCACTCCTCTGTAGGCTCCAACTCGGTAAGCACTCTAATCCTACGTTTAATTCCTTCCAAGTTGCATGCTCATCTCCTCCACCAGCAACACTTTTCCCATGGTAACCAAAAAAAAAATGAAAAAGCCTCAAATAGGACGATGTTGAGGAGTTGCTTTTAAGGTTTTCCGTAGATGGATTGCTGCTCTTTCTCATTTTCTTCTTGTTCAAGAAGTTTGACGAGTTGCTGAATATTTTCTGGATAATGGTTTATTTGTCTCAGACCTTGTAAACAGAATGTATCAACCATTACTTGATGTGAACCTTTGAGATATATTTTAGAACCTCAAAATAGTTTCTTCAATTTTTGTTTTTCATTCAAGAGCTATGCATTTTAAGGTTGCTGGTTTTAAGCAAAAACCAAGAAAGCCGAGAAAAAAAAACAGTCAAACAAAAAAAAGATATCTTTGTCTGCTCTTTAATTATATGTTCTTAGTACCTCACAGGTCTTGGTTAGGCATTGACACTTTGAACCCAGATTTTGTTTGTCCAGAGTGATGGTGTCTTAATATTGTTGAGAGTATTTTTAATTTAGCTGCTAACTTTCGGTTTATTTTCTTCAACTAGATCACAATATCCAGCAACCAAAGTGCTCATACTTTCTTTTACTGTTGCGTTTATGTGATAATGAAAAGAAATTAAATTGTAAGTGTAGGAAAAATAATTTCTACCAATAAGTATTATAGCTTATAAGTAAGTCCCCTCATTACATGGTCCATTTTTCTTTGGCAATAAGTATACGAACCTTGTTCATCTGTTAAGAATGTTCTCCAAAATCTACCGTTATATACTTACATGATGATTGGCAAACTTTTGAATATTGTTCTCATATGTATATTTGGAACCCCTGCTGTGCAGTTTCTGGAAAAAAACCAGAAACTGTTTCTGGTTTTTTCAGTTTCTAGATTGCATTTTACCGTGGCTATGACGATGTAATTGTATTTAATGGCCTAGTTCCTTATGTCGAGTGATATTCGATAGCTGGTTAATAATTGGTTGCCGGTTGATCCCATTACTCTTGGTTGGTATGGTTGTTTTAATTCACTTTGAATGCCTTACTTGAGCAATATGCCGACGTTAGCTATGACTTTGGTAGCATATTGGTTGCCGGTTTATGCATAACCTCATGGCATAATGTTCGTTTAATTCGGGTTTAAAGTGTATTGCAAACCTACCACTAAGATTAATTGAACTTAAACCTTGGTAGCCTAATTGTCCTAGCCTAGGATAATGCTCCATAAGAGGACGATGAGGGCCTTTACACAAATCTGAGCCTCCTTCCAACATCCGACCTCATTAAATGAATTTTGTATGGTATGTACATACGTATTGCTGCCATATTGGTATTGTCAATACTTAGATGGCGAGAAGGAGAGATAGAGATGTAAATTGGAGTCCACAAGCTTAAGAACAACTACTTAGACGTCTAGGTGAGTTCAATTTATTGAACTCTGTCGGTACCACCCCGCACCGAGACAAATACACACAATGGGCGGCGGAGCTAAGTGAGCATTTTATCGTCCCCCTAACTTGGGACAAAGTCAAACAAAAAGCTAGTAGACTGAAGAAAACGTTTGATGCTGAGTTTCTACTTCGTACTGCCACCGGACTTGGATGGGATCCGATTCAGAAGAAACCCACCTGCACTGACGAGTATTGGCAACAATTTATCAGTGTAAGTTTCTACTTATTTTACATTTTTACCATTGAAACAGCTCCATTGCTCGAGAGATGTCTTGAGCACCAAAGATTATAGGCCTCACAAGGGGAGTGCATTTGTGTAAGAGTTTACCATGTGAGGGTGTTTCGTTGGGCTATGGTTTTTGGTTTGCCATATAAAAAACTCAACCTCAGATTAATGTTAGGATTTATGCCCCTTTATTCCGTAAAAACGGTAGATTGGGACTTTCTTACATTTAGTCCAAGCTTATGCAATAATTGCTATTCAAAAGAGAAAAGCAGAAGTTTCTCTTCGTAGTTTTGCCTTTTTTTTTTTTTTGGTCACTTAAAATATAAAGTTTATGTCACTTACGATTTTTTTTTTTTTTTTTACTCTTTAGTAAAAGACATGTTTATACTATTTCACTTCCATGGCATAAATGTTTGTCCAGAGTGGTATTTGTGTTTCTCTTCCTTTAGCATAAACTTCTTTTTTGTTATAATGAATACATCAGAAAGTATAAATGCAGTTTTCGCATTGAGATTTTTGGTGTTTTTATTTTTTTTTTCTTTTCTTTTGTGATTTCATTAACCTTAATAGTATAGAATTAGGGAGTCTAATTGTATACTACCCTTGTGAAACAGTTTACAGTTAAGATTTAGAGCATAAATATCTCAAACTTAGATTTAGAAGAAGAGAAAAGGCGATCATGAAGAGGCCAGTTCTTTTTTACCCACCATCTATTTCCTTAATTCCTTTTTGAGTGTAGAGTCTTTTTCCCTGCAACCAAATAGTGTGAAGGAATTTTAACAAGTTAAGAAAACCGCCTAACAGAACCAAACTTAATAATGGTTTCAAAGTTTCAGTAATTGGACGGTAGGTTTGGTCGTGTACGGCGTGCCTGGAAATATTGATTTGAGATTTTTTTTTAATTTCTTTGTCCTTTAGCACAAAGTTCTTGCTGCACAATGAAAGTAGCAGCAACCACTAGCCCATTTGAATAGTGAGGCCGTGGAGACTAGACATGAACTTTCTCAGCACCTTATAATTATATTAGCCACATTTCTTCCTATTTCTTCTTTTATTTGCTCTGACACAGGTGTGTCTCCAATATACATGCTGAAAAAAGCCCCTGAAAGGAAAAACTAGAAGTTCGAATCATGACTATTTAGCCGTCACCTCCGTGTTAGGATTTCTTTGTATGGGGATTTTTTTTTTCTTTAAATCACTTGTTCCACCTTTTTGTAATCATCTTCGACTTCTGAATTTTATATTGAATACGTATGTGAGAGAACCATTTCCTAATTGTATTAATATTTGTTGCTCCATTTACAGAGCCATCCCGAAGTTGAAAGGGCGAGGAGGAAGCCCTTGTTGGATTACGATTTGTATTATTGTGCGTTCGTCAATACACGGGCAAATGGGGCATTTGAGTATGGTCAAGATGATGCTCCACCACAACATGGGTCCGGCAGCCCCATTGAGAGAAGACCAACGAGTTTCAATGATGGTGACGATGTTCCTTCTGCAAATAGGCAGCATGACATGCACCGAGAAAGCCGCGGACAACATGTCCACTCATCATCACAATTGATACGTAAAAGGTCAAGTCGTAACTCTCGTACAATATCACCTAGCTATATGGAGCAGGCCATGGCTCGCCTCGTAACTTCGATAGAAACAAGCAGTCGGTCTCGAGGTATAAATGCATCTGCGACCATGCCCGTGCAAAGTGAAAACGTTGAGGTTCAATACTTCGATTTATTGGCAACGTTGGACATATCCCAAGAACAGTATCTCTTCATGTTCAACTTTATGACTACCAATCCTAGATGGCAGCAGTCATTCCTTCATATGCCAGAACACCATCGGCTTGTGTGAATTCAACAGACTATGGAGCAGTGTGCAAACCAACAAGTCTCTCCTCCGCCACCACAACAAATGCCTATGCCCTCGTTCTTTCAGCCGACCGTGCACACGAACCCTACACCTGCCAACACATTCGAACAACCCACTTCCCTATTTCAACCGTTCGTGCCACCGTTCCCAAGACCACCCTATCCAATGCCACGCGGAGGGGATAGTTCTTCGCACATGTGATGATGTCATTTCATTTCTTTTACTTGTTACGAACATATAAAGACTTGTCGAAATTGATTTGTTTATGGTTTTATTTCCTTCATTATTTGTCGTTATTAGTACTAATTTAGTCATTCTTATTAGGTTGCGACACATTTGGTTGAGGAGTTGTTGCTTAATGTAAACTTATTTCGGCAAGAGTTGTTTTATATTTAGTTTTTAACTTTATGCATATGATTTACATTTTTTAACTTTTTGCATCATTATTTGGAAAATTGGACAGGGATGATATAGGCGGGAATTCAAACCCAATGGGTTATAATGAATCAAACTGACAGTGACGATGATTTTTTCATGCAAGTGGTGGTTGCGGCGACTATGCTATGTGTTGGATTTGTATACAGAGAACCTTCTCGCCGAAGGCACACTTTTGGTTGGGGAGGCGCACTTAGAGTGAATTATTATCTGGAACGTAGTCTAACAGTGATGTATGACAAAGTCCGTATGAGTAGTGATGCATTCTTACGCCTAAGTTTTATCCTTGAGGAAAGGGGCTTATTACGACCGACCGCCCACCTAAATGTTGATGAGCAATTATTCATATTCCTAACTATATTATGTCAGAACCAAACTAACAGGGAGGCGCATGACACTTGGCAGCGATCTGGATCAACGGTGTCTGAGTACTTCACCAAAGTTCTTGAGGCGGTATGCACATTGAAGAAGGACTTCATTAGACATCCAGATTTTGAAATCATTGACCCGCACATAATTGCAAGTGGAAATAAATACTCGCCGTGGTTCGATATAAGTTCGGTAATCTACATTAATTAGCCACATCTAAATTTTAATGCGGTTTATAATGCTTTCTAAAAATTATTACGTTGTTTAATATAACCAACATAACTCTTGTAAACTATGAAGGATTGTGTTGGAGCACTTGACGGTACTCACGTCCCATGTGTTCCCCCTCGTGAAACTGCTGAACTTTACAGAAATAGGAAGGGGTTCTTTTCACTTAATGTGCTTGCCGTGTGCTCTTTTGATATAAAATTTACGTACATGTTATCTGGATGGGAGGGTTCCGCACACGATGCGAGAGTACTGGCTGCCGCCTTAGAATCCACGAACAAAAGATTTCCAACACCACCACCAGGTCCGCCTACAATGATTTTTTATATGTACATTGACATTTCAAATACTTCATCTATACGCTTATTTGTTAATTAATATACGTATAAGTGTAGGAAAATTTTACCTCGTCGACTCGGGGTACGCTAACAACGGATGCTTCATGGCACCATATCGGGGGACAACATACCACTTGCAAGAGTATAGGACTCGCCGTGATAGAGGTTTCCACAGCGAACGTGAGCTTTTCAACTACACCCACTCCTCACTGCGTAATGTCATTGAAAGAACATTTGGTGTGTGGAATGCTAGATTTCATATTTTGAGAACCATTAACCGTTACCCCATGACCAAACAAGTTATGATTCCAATAACGTGTGCTATAATACATAATTTTATCCATATGTACTGTAATGGGGACAGCCTATTGGACCAATACTCACAAGATGGCGTTCCGATTGCAGACATTGATCCACAGAATGTTGATGATGACATTAACGACAATACTAACCATAAGGGTCAACCATTGGATTCTAATGCAGAAGTGGAGATGAATGCTTTAAGGGATGCAAGGGCGCATACAATGTGGGCAGTGTACCGTCACCGTCGTGCACGCTAATAGTCCTCATTCAAAAGACGTTGATATGCGACAATATTATGTTATAGGGTCTATAAATACTCGTGTTATAATTTATGTATTTATTGTTGTATATTTGAACTTAATTAAAATGAAAACTGATCTTCTACTTTTTATTTTTATTATTTTTTACTTTTGTAATTATGTGTTTTTTAAAATTACCAGATTACCAATAATTATTTACAACTAATTTAAATTATTCATATTCAATTACAAAAAAAAACATAATAAATTTGAAAAATAAAAAAATTGTAAAAGAATTGAATAAAATTGGAAAAAAATCATATCCACTATTCATAACTCAAGTTTTACCACAAACAAACACAAACTCAAAAAGATGCTTATCTCAAACTATAACTCAAGTATACACAACCAAACGCAAACTCAAATTACAACTTCAACTCAAACTCAACTAAAAAACTTAACTCAAGAATACTTGCAAAAGAACAAGCCCTCAGTAATACATTGTAAAGCCAAGAACAAGAAAACAAGATGGTTCTTCAGCTAGATTTTTTCAACCTCAGGTAGAGATAATCTTTTCCATTTATGAGACAATAATGGAATTCTTCAATAACTTAATAAGCAATCATATTAAAAAAAGAAACATCAGAAAGAAACCATCGGATTGCTCTTCCTTCAAAGCAGTACACGCAATCTCTTGTTGGTTCATCCAAGGTTTAAGCCATCTAAAGGCAAAACTAACACGACAATATTTCTTGTAGCTCTAGTAGTGTAGTTTTGCATAAAGGCATCTCTCAGACAAAAAAAATCACTAAAATGCTTGCTTGATTCACTTTTCTCTAGCCATCACTGCATCCCGATAGTCCATTAAGCTTAGGAAAGATATTCCTCCGTATTTGAGTACCAAATCATCCACTGACAAATGACCCCTCAAAAGTATGTAACAGTTGTTAAAGAAGCAACGTACAACTTACAGAACCAACAAAAAAAAAAAAAAAAGGAACTCGTACAGTAGAACTACTATTTTTGAACGGTCCGTCCTTGTAGGACCACATTAAAATTTTCAACGCATGGCACATAAGTGCTCCCACTCATGAAAAACTAATCTAATGGCTAAAATTATAGTTCCTACTGATAAGAAAATAACAGTTCTTACTAAAAAAGTTCCAAAAGGAAAAAGAGAATTTTGTGATTAGGTATGGAATCAAACTATGGTAATAAGATACCTTTATGAAGCATCGAATCATATCAGATTATGAAAAGTATGGCCGTTTAACAAATATCGATAAAATTCTAGCGGTTCAAATTATCAAATAAATAAAACGAAACATTATACACATTGAAAAGGACAAACCTAATGATTGCTTGCTAGTTTGTTTCGTATCCAAAGTAAGAGCATATATCACAATCCTCCCAGCCGGTTCATACATGAATGATGAATCCACATATGTGCTTTACTGAGACGTAATCTAGTTATCATGTCCAACTTCGGCTATAGGTTCGTGTAGATTTCCTTAGAAATGTTTGATTTCAATTTTTTTTTCCTCACATCTCTCTCATCATTAAGCTGTGTAGTATATAATAGACGTAAGTTCAAAGTCATCAATAGCTGTAGACAGCTGAAGTTCATTGTAAGTGTTTAGAGGCCATTGTAAGCTCGTGTCCGTTTCCTAAGTCTGGCTTATCTCAATCATAGCATTTATTGTACAACATTTACAAGAATGGGGGAGAAAATTTGAGAACTTTACTTAACCATTCTTCTTCGGAAGGTGCTTTCCATTTGAGATGTTAGACGGGGTCTCATTAACAGTGACTGATTCACTGCTGTTCTGGTCTTCAAAAGCCTTCACTGAGTCTGCATACGATCGCGTACAAGGCCATCTGCAGAAACAGAGCCAAACTTTGATTAGGTTCTGTAAATCCAAATAAATTATCAGTTGATTGACAGGATCTTCAATGTGCTTTACCTGCTTGACTTTATAAGTTCATTGTCTATTGTAACATTCTCATCAAATACGTTGCCTACGAGGACGACAGACAAATGCAACAATCATGTGAGCAGCAAGAACTAGTTATGACGAAAGAGCTACCACATTTGATGATATAGCAGAGAAAACCAATGCATCAAGTGCAGAAGACATAATTTAAGAGAGAAAGAAACCAATAAAGAAGATTAATTAGAGGGGATAACAAAAACACCATAGATTAAAAACATGCACTAAAATAAGTAGAGATGTGATACTGTCTTACAAACACAAGCCTTCAAACTTTTAGTGATTAAGCCAAGACTTAGTTAATGGTATACTGTAGTTTTCAGGGAAAATCACTATGAAGAAAATTTTCTACCAACTAAAGCATTTTAGTAAAATATGAGACAGAAAAAAAAAATGATGGTCAAGAGAAAAGCAATAGCAGACATTTACTAGACTAAAGAATTCAGTAATAAGTTGCTTAAGCTGCTTGGAACAAAATAAAAGCACCGAAAACTAAGCTCTAATAAGCATAAAACCGAAAAAAGGAAATCACTGCTACCTCCATAGAGATTCTTCTTAGAGAAGTATTTTGCCATCAACCGACGAGCATAGTCAGCTTCATATATCTTGAACTTCTCGATGTGGTTTGCAAGATAAAGGTATCTGAAAAAATGCAGAAACTGTAAATCATCCGGCCAATGGCTCAAAATTAAAAATGAGTGAATTTCTCATATCTTTTTAGACACCCAATCAAAGACTACATGTACTATGTAGAGACAGGTACTCGAAAGTCTCGTGGCAGAAACTAGAAGAGGTAAGAAGATCCATGACAAAAAATCAACTACTAGAAAACAAATCAAATTTTAGCGGAAAAAACTTGTGACCACATATAAAACTTGGAAATACAATAAAAGACGGTCTAAGAAAAGTTCTCAGATATAAAATTTGACTTCATTTCTACTATTTGCTAGAAAGTGCCACTCATAGTGCAAAACACAGAACTATAGGATAATAACATCAGAAATCAAAATAGAGCTATCCCCAGATCAGGGTGGGAACTCTTCTAGTGTCCTTAAAATAAAAAAATAAAAAAAAGTTTCATTTTAATGGCAAAGAAGCTTTATAGAAATAAGAATTTTTCCTCAATTTCAGAGCAATATTCAAAAAAAAAAAAAAAAAAGGGGAGAGATAGACGTGCACAAAGATAAGTGTACAATTTTCTAACTAAATTTTACTCATAAGAACTGTTAAACGAATGTAAGAAGATCCCAATTAACGGAAAGAAAATTATTGGAACACATGTTCCCAGCAATGATTTGGAAAACCTAACATTTTAGGAGCACAGTAAGAATAAAATTTTGGTGAAATATTTCAGAGAAAATACTCACTGAAAATTGGTAGCTACTTCAGGCGTTTTCTCGTCGAAATTGTTTTCCCCAGCGTCAACCTAACAAAGAAGAGAAAGCCCGTAAAAGAAAAACTGCATACACCACATATATACAGATATATATATATATATATATATATATATAAATATACACACACATATAGGTGGAGTAGAGACGGAGAGAGAAACCTGGAGTTTAGGAGAGAGAGAAGAGTGAGAAGTGGGTTTAGTAGTGGTGGCGGGGGAGTTGTCGGAATTGGAGGCTGAGGAAAGTGATTGCGGAGAAGACGAAGATGGCAGATTCGCCATTGGAGAAGTTGACGAGCTTGGAAACCGGAAGAAATCGCATCTGTATTTTTTCTGCGATATGCCAGTGTGATAGACGCAGAAAGCACAGGATAATTGACACATATCATGCCTAACCTCTAATAATTGATAGTTTAATCTCTATTTTTTTTTTTTTTTTTGACAAAAAGACTTCCAACTTATTAAATTGATACAATTAAAATATTTCTTTAAATTCCGTCCAAATAATAACAGGAGGAGAAGTCACGTGACGCCTCTTAAAATTGATTTAACCTACAAATTACTCTTTATTTTTTCGGTTCTATCTTAATTTTTTAGAATGAATTAAGATTTGTTTGTCTACACTCAAACTCAAAAAAAATTTAAATTCAAGTTACAAGTTTATTCAAGTTCATATCCTTTTATAAAATTTGAGTTTGAACTTGAGTTTTAATTTGAATTTTAACTTGAGTTTGGAGTTAAAATCTGAGTT
>NW_010359796.1:283797-286702 GCF_000414095.1 Morus notabilis
ATCCATTTAAACTTATTTGATAAGTTGTTCAATTTAGAATTCAAATTAATTTAAGTTTGACTTAAATTGGAATTTGAATTTGAGTCAAAATTGGACTACAGGATAAATGATGATTTTCGCTTCCTTTCCTATCTGCAAATTGGCACCACACAGGGATGAAAATTCTCTAGCATGGCCGGCCACAAGGATAAGGGATAGAGGAGATTTTGTTCAAAATTCAAATAGGAGATAATTGACAAGCTTTATCTTAGAGATAGAGATTAGATTCCTTCTAGAAGTTTGACTTCTACTCTATAAATAAGAGGATAATAGAAAATTGCGCGAGACAATTTTTGAAACAATTTTTCTGCCCTAATAGTTAAGGCTGGCCGAAATTCTCAAGGTAGAGAGGAAGGAAAAAATTTTTCTCCAAAAATTCCACATCGTGCATGCGTTGGTGTTTGTAGAAATTTGAGTGTTTATTGCAACCCATTTTGTCTCATGTGTGCCCACACATACGTCTTCGTGGATTCTAGGAATTGACGCGGAAGACATTAGTTTTCTAAACACAACGCTTTGGAGCAAGGATTGTTCGAGGTCAAAGAACTCAAGTTATCAACCGAGTCGGCCTCCAGGTATTTTTCCTAATTGAGTTCTTAATAAATTAATTAATGAGATTAGTTTATTCGTGCATAAATTAATATAATCTATAGAGTATCTCAAAGGTTTTATGAAAATTCTTGTTATACACGATCCGCCTCCCGCCCCACGCTTCCGCATCCGGATTCGATTCGGAGACCAACACTTTTCTCCCCCATTACTTTCACCGTGAGATTTTCTAATAAAATCTCAAATGAAAATCTCCAACGTCTCCGCCCGAGAGTATTTTTTAATGTTGAAAGATAATTAGCTAAGAAAATATACTAAAATCATAAGGGTTTGAAATATCTAAATCGGGAGATATTGCTCCAGAATCATTCTCTGTTGAATAACAAATTTCAAGTTATCATTCCACAAAGAAAAGAAAAAACCAAGAAAAATCATAAAAAGAGCAAGAAATGGTGGGTGCGTTTGAAACTCATTCTAAAATGATTTTATTTTTTTATGAAAATGAAAATGAAAACATTTTCAATCTCAGACAGAAATTATTTTTAAAAATGCGTTTGGTAATTTTATCAAAAGATTATTTTTAATGTAAAAAAATCTATTAATGTCTTTCTTTCTCTCTCTACTCAAGAGAGGAGAAAATAAAAATAAAAAATAAAAAAAAATGACTAAAAGTCATTTTTCATTTCTCTCTCATTTTACACTAAATCAAAAAATTATTTCCATTTTTGCTTTTTGTTTTTATTACGCCAAATACTATTTTAAAAATATTTTTATTTTTTTCCTTAAAAAACGTGAAAAATAAAAATAGATCAATTCCAAACATAGCTGTAAGTTTTTTTTTTACAAAATCTTGTTCAAGAACTCGTTTTTAGGAACTCAAGAAAAGGAAGAAGGTTAGTTCAAGAACCGGAGCAAATCACCTGCAAAGACAGATTCCTCTGAGGGCAAGGGAAGGCAGGGAGAGAACTTTGCTCTCGTCTAGCGAAAACCCTAGCATCCGAGGCTGACGGATAAGTAAACAGAGGCAGAACTTGCCGGTAGAGTTCAACCCATTGAGAACGCGTCGCAGCAATCGTCTTCATCGGCGGTGACGGCGAAGCTTAGGCTCCTCGCGTTGGTCGGCAAGTCCGGTGCCTTTCTGCTTTGATTCCTCTCTTCTGGTGCCGTGATCCCTGGATGGAAGAGTACGCCGTCACGGCCTTGCTCAACCTCTCTTTTCACTTAGTAGAGAAATTACACTTAGCACAGAAATTACCCAATATTCAACCCAATTTCTTGTTGTCATTACGTAAACATCACCTCCAATTCGACTGAGATTGTGTTTTTACACATATCCCAAGTTAAATAGGTCACGTAGGCATCACGTGACTTCTCTTGATATTATTTGGACGAATCTTAATAGAAAAGTTTTAATTGAACCGGTTTAAAAAGTTTATGGTTGTTTTTTTAAAATTAAAAAAAGTAAGGATTAAACTGTCACCTACTAAAGATGTTAAGGATTATCTGTGTAAATTACCTAAAAGCACATGACATGATCAATGATACTGTAGAAAACGACATGTCGTCTTGCTTTTGAGAGGACTTATTCAGAATGTTTTTCTTGAAAAATTGAGCTGAGTGGCATTTTTTAACCACCTCTTTTCACAAATGGCTGCATTTTTTTATTTTACAAAAATGGTCGTTATGTTTACATAAGTCAATCAGTGATTGACCTATAGACTATAGTCTATCAGCACGGTCAATCAGTGATTAGCCGATTCATTATTAATTTATCAATAATTTATTATTAATAAACATATAATTTGTCGATTGAAACTAATAAATTACAACTTAATTTTGGTTAATTATTAACTAATGTTGATTAATAATAAAAAATGATTGAGTCAATTAGTAATTGACTGTTGAGTCTATCAATGATTGACTGCTAAGTCTATCAGTGATTGACAATTAAATTAATAAAAATAGTCTTTTTTACAATTTTACAAAACTTCAGCGATTCATGAAAAACATCCTAAAAAGGTTATTTGTGTTAAAATCTCTTTTTTTGTTAATAAAGTGCGGCATGCTTTATCGTTTAAGCACCTTTTTAATGGATTTTTTTTTTGGTCATTGAAATACTTTGTATAATGCTATGTTTGGTAGGAAGGAAAGAAAATATGAAAATGATGGAAAATAGCAATGATGAAAATGAAATTAATTTTCTTTTATGTTGTTTGGTATGAGAAGATGGAAAGAAAATGAGCTTACCTTCACTTGTTTGATATTGGAAGTTAAATTGGGAGGAAAAAAAAAATCTTACTCGTAAATTACTTTTATA
>NW_010359796.1:286815-298934 GCF_000414095.1 Morus notabilis
AAAAAAATAGTGGGGCCCACATGTATTATTTTTCACTCTATTTTTTCTTCCTTTCTCTTTTCTCTCATACCAAACAACTTACATTTTCATTTTTCCTCCCAAAATCCCTCTACCTTCTTCCTTCCTTCTAAGTGTTTTGCCGTTTAAATGTTTATTGTTGCTATTTAGTTAAAAGTCCCAAAATAAAAACTCATCATACATCTTGTTCTATTTTATATTTTAATGCATGATGCTATTTCAAATCTTATATCTTTTACTCTTGAAAAAAAAAAATATATATATATATATATATAACATTTTTAGGAGGATAAACAAATTCCTTGTTCGTATGTGTGTAATTTTGAATTGTAAGCCTTTTATTATTGTTCGCCAAATTTTGATATTTGTATAAAATATGATATAATTATGACATTTAGAATGAGAATTTTTTGTTGGGTAGGGGGGGCGCGGGGCGGGCGGAAGCGTAAGAGTATGTTGTTGTTTTGAATTGTCAAATAATCATTAAACTCCACCACATTAGCATAGGCATAAAAGATCCTATTTTGAATTGTGTTGGATCCTCGGAGAATGTTCCCAAGGAAGAACGACATATGTTTGAAATTCGAAATCGATTCAAACAATTTTGGTAGTTCGTCTCTACGAAAAAAAAAAAAAGAAAAATTGTATATGATATAGCTTTTCTTTTTATTATTATTAAATCTAAATACATAGTAACAAATTCAAATAGGAGATATGATTATTTACCATCCCATTGAATCAAATAGAAGATGGTATTTTCATTCACCAATAATCTGAACAAGAACAAAGGCCATGTTTAAAATGGTGAAAGCGCTTGTTGTCTCTCATGTCTCTCACTATTATCTCCCTTTCGACAGCCTTTGATATGAGCTTGGCTGACAGTCTAAACAAATCCGAAGATTCTTGCACTCTTATTGTCGACCTTTTACTCATCTTCAACAATCCGAAAGATATAGCAAGCCTCTCACTGTGCCCTCTCAATCTCTCAATCTTCTCTTCTTCTTCGAGTTCATGAAGCACACAACTTGTATTCGGTTTATATCCGAGCTTACTTATCTTTTTCTCTACTCTTTTCCACATCTCCGCAATCCCCACATATTCAGGATGCATATTGTCCCCGGCGAGAAAGCTATAAACCTTCCCTCCGAGTTCAATCCAGCTCTGACCGGCGTCTTTTTGCAGGCCAAACGCCTTCATCCTTTGCCTAACTCTCTTCACATCATCCCATTTCTCTGACCCCGCATACAAATTTGACACCAACACATAGTTCTCTTCCTTTTCAGGCTCTAAGTCTAGCGACTTCTTACCAATTCTCTATCCCATTTCCAAATTGCCGTGGCTCCTACAGGAGCTAAGCAATGAGCTCCAGATTCTAGTGTCTGGTTCTTCGAGCATGTCGTTTACAAGCTTCAGAGCTTCCTCCAATTGGCCCGCTCAACCTAACATGTCCACCGCACATGCATAGTGCTCTAATTTGGGTTCTATTCGATACAAACCCTGCATCTCATTGAGATATTTTAGCCCCACATAAACCATCCCCACATGATTGCACGCCATCAGAATTCCAATAAATGTAAACCCATCAGGCTTCAATCCCAATCTTTGCATTTCTTCAAATAGCTCCAACACCTTGTTCGCATTTCCGTTGACTCCATATCCTGCAATTACAACATTCCACGATGCTAGGTCTTTATCCTTCAAATTATCGAAAACCGTTTGAGCCTGTTCCGTGCAGCCACTTTTTGCGTACATGTCTAAGATGGAACATTCAACGAACATGTCGTCTACAAGGTTAGCTTTCAAAGCAAAGCAATGTAGTTCTTTTCCCAGACGCAAGGCTGACAGTTGTGAACAGGCCTCAAACACACTTGAAATGGCAATCTCATAAGGTTGGATTCCATCGGAAATCATTTCACGAAAGAGATGAAGAGCTTCATCAGGAAGTCCAAGCTGAGAGTAACCAGCAAGCATTGTATTCCAACACACTAAACTTTGCCTTCCATTCTGTAGAATAACTCACGTGCAGAAAATATCTTACCGCAATGAATGTAAAGGGATATGAGAGAGATAGTAATGAATGAATCCCTTTCTAACCCATTACGTAGTACGCATGCATGGATCTGCTTGCCATACCGCAGAAGTTTCAGATGGGCACAAGCTAAAAAAAGGCTACCGATGCTAAAACAGTCAGGATCCAAGCCTGAATCTTTCATTTCAAAGTAAAAATCTAAAGCCATCCTTGGATCACCATTCTGTGCCAATCTACCAATTAGAGCATTAAAAGAGCTCACTGTCTTTTTCTCTATACCAAAAAACACATGTTGAGCATAATGCAGTGATCCGCACTTCGTGTAGGCTGAAACAAAAGCATTTGCAACCAATTCATCATCGTGAAAACCATGTTTGAATGAATAACCATGAATTTCCTTCAAGCTCACCAGCTCATCCTCCTCTAAACAAGCTGGCAACACATTCAGTATCGTGACCTCGTTCACTTTCACATTCTCGTCTTCTTCCATCTGCATTCTCCGCAGAAGATCAAATGTTCCACTAACATCCCCTTCCCTAGAGAAACCTCCAATCATGGAATTCCACGTAACCACATTTCTATTATTGTTCTTACCAAATAGAAATACGGCATCTGATAAGTATCCACACTTTGCATACATGTCCATCAAGGCATTGCTCACCATCAACTCCTCACTCAGCCCCAACTTCACCACCAAAGCATGAATCGCGATTCCCATATTTATATCCCCCTCGGCAGAGTACACCGGTAACATAGTCACTACGGTAGCATCATCCGGCAGCAAACCCACCACCAAAATCTCCCTCAACAAGCCATAACTCTCTATAACAAACCATTCTCCGAGAACCCGCGAATCATCGAGTTCCAAGAAACCAAGTTCCTCTCAGGCATTTTCTCGAACACACGAACCGCGTCCTCCAAAAACCCGCACTTCCCATACATCCCAACCAGCGCATTGCCCACAAAAACATCCGACACCAGCGCCATCTTCACCGCCATCCCATGAACCTCCCGCCCCAACCCGACGTCCAAAAGCCCCGAACAGGCCTTAATCACACAAGGCAAAGTGAAACTATCGGGTTGAAATTCAGTTTCCGAAACCAACCCAACAAACGCTTTCACCGCATCATGATAAAGCTCATTTCTAGCGTACGCGCTAACGAGGGCATTCCACATAAACAAGTTGTTCCTCTCGAGTCCATCGAAGACGGAACGGGAATCCAAAGGAGACCCGCACAAGGAGTACATGGTGATGAGACGGGTGTTGAGAACGAAGTCATTGCGAAACTGGGTCAATTCCAGAATCATGTGGTGAACTTTGCGTCCGATTTCGATGTCTTTGAGTCTCCCACAGACTTGTAACAAGACCCCAATGGCGTCTTTCCTCTCCGGAGCTGAAACGCTGACATTTTGAGAGTCGTTTTTTAGGAAGGCTAGAGCTTCGGGGAGATTCCCGGATTCGCAGAGGTTGGTTATGTGTTGGAGAAAAGGTTGTTGGAGTTGCAGAGAGTTTGTTGGTTTCTGGGTTTGTGCGGTGGAGAAAGATAGAGAGGCTTTTGGTGGGGGGATTGAGGTATGAGAGCGTTTGGTTGAGTAAGTTGGAGGAGGTTGGTTATGGCGGTAGTGGCATGAAACTGGTGGCGTCACCGACACCGACGCCATTTTTGTTTGTTTGTGAGATTTACTGAGGTAGTTGCCTTTAGTCTGTTATCCGCAGTCACGCCAGCGTTGTTGAGAGGTATACCCGGCAGTGCACGGTTCGTTATGTTGGTTTGTTTCTTCTACAGCCCGTGAGTAAGCTAATATACGGAGAGTATTTTTTCTGCTCTTAATATACATATATGTCTATAGTCAACAGATATCCAAACGTCACGTGAGGATCTTACTGGAATTGTTCAATTGGTGCTACTATAGACTAGATGACCAAAGCATGGGCCAGATTTCTTTTCCGACAAATTGTAAAGGTGATCTTTGGACTAGGGGCGTGAAGATACCATTAATTTTTTTATTTAAAAAATAAATAAAAAACAAAAACAAAAAAATAAAAAAAAACTAATCATGGTCTATTGTCACATTCTTATCTTGGCGCTGAGCCTCAACGGGACGGAACATGCAAAGGCGCACCATAGTTGGCTGGAGGGCGACTCCAATGGTGAGTGCATGAGTTTTTCAAAGAGTACAGGGAGAAGCTGTACAAGAAGGGGTTAGGCCTCCCCTACACAAATTGGTCGGGGGACTTGGAGCCGTTCCCCTGATGAGCCCAAGGTAGGGCAAAACCAATCGACATGAAGTGCGTTAAGCGTTTACTTGTAAGGTGGCTTGCCCTAGTAATAAGGGCGCCAACAGGTTATTACCGAGCCTCTCCATGGTGTGAGTGCCGAGATTCACCCCCGTCCGTGTCACTATGCTCCATAGTCCACTGGATACCACTGATATTCTTTTCTTATTTTGGCATGTAAAATTTATAGTAGTTAAAAATGGACAGTAGATATAGTACTACTGCTCTTTTATCCCAAAATGATTCAAGTTTCTTCTTGGGGGGAGCTATACTTGCAAGTTAGATCTAATACCGTCGCGAGTAGTTTACAGGGCAAAAGAATTGTATTCACATTTTCATTGGATAAATCAAAGATATCTTACTAAAGAATCGAAAGCAGTAAGCAATCTGATGAAGTATTTGGGAGAAACAAGAAAATATGGGATGGACACACAGGATTCCTACATGTTTCCATCAGTCAAGAAATAGTATGCCCAATAATTAACCTAAAAAAAAAAAAAAAGGAAGACGATAGAAAGGAAGGAAATGATTTTATAAAGAACCAATCTTACGCATGAATCTGCATCGTTTTGAGATGAATTCTCAAGATAGAAGAAGTTGGTTTATTATTGGTTAGTATTTTTCAGATACATGTTTTTCCAAAAATGCCTTGGCCAAATTACTGAAGCTGACGCTAACTGCTTCTGCTGCAGCATATCTGTTGATGAGATCTACAACTTCTGGTTTTAGAATCTCTTCACTGTTAGACTTGTTGCAGAGATAATAAAGAGCCCCAAGTGCGTAATTCACCTAATACAGTAAAAGAGAATCCAGAATTTATGTCTATCAATGTACATCACTTTTCAGTAAAACACGCACGAATAAAAAAGAAACATTATTCAACTAAAACAGGATCACGTTAGGGCTAATTACATTAGTCTAAGACCTCTTGGTCTAGTGGCATTGGAGGTTTGGGTGGGGTGAGGTTTAAGCGGAGGGTTGCGGGTTGAATCCTGTCTTGTATTGAAGAAAAAAAAAAGCATTCCACAACTTGAAAAGGCTACTGTCAAACTTTTGCGAAGAATGACAAATGGAATGTTGATTATTTTGATCACATAAACAAGAGGGATTCCCCCCCACACATAAATAAAAAACTTACAGTGTTTCTAACTGGGCTCGATAAACATTGAACAACAAGAGGGATTCCACCACACTGAGTGATTATTGTAGCATTTTCTGGATCTACAAACAAGGAAAAAAAAAAAAGAAAGTAAAAGAAAATCTGAGCATTAAGATCACTGAAACGCTTATATTACTGAACTTACCAGCACAAGAATTGCAGACCCCTCCTATTCCAAACTCAACAAGCTTTTCATTGGGTTCTGTGCTGCAGTCTAGAAAAAGCTCCAAAACGTTGAGCTGTTTATAATCTTGAGGTCATTATTAGGCCAAAGTTCATAAATAAGATGTGAATTTACCCTTCCCAGCCAAAATACTCTAGAGCAAGCACTCTTTACCTGGCGCAAAAACGTATAATTGTATGGATCATAAGCAAAGTTGGCCAAATTAGCAACGAGTCTCTCTTTTGTTTCTGTAGGAACAAGAAAAAAGATAGACATCCTTTTTAGGAATTAATTATAATAACCAAGAGATAAACTAGTTGGCCTTCCAAAAATTACTAACAAGTTTCTGGATAGTAAAAGTAAGTGTAGGTGGCCCTGCAACCAAATTAAAACAACCATATCCATTCATGATTCTTTCCCTATAATGCGAGTACGTACGAGCATGAGAGTTTTTTAGTTATAGAAGAAACTTTCTTTAGGCATTTCTGCAGAGTTATTATGACTATTAAACACAGAACATCAAAAGCAGAACTCTTACGTACCTTAAAAAACTCAAAAATTTGGACAATCAAAATGTGCACTCATTACTGATAAGCCTATTTGGTCTTTTAGATTGGGCAATAATCTTAATTAGAATGAGGAATGAAATCCAAAATTACTACTTTGTAAGTGTAAAGCAAATTCAAAGAGGAAAGGAATGCTGATAAAAAGGCAACACACCTTCATTATTGGAGTTCTGAATTTGAGTCACCAATTCCTGGAACAAATTAACTGAACCTTAGTAAAATAAAGCCAAGAAAAACTAAATCAATCAAACATAGTAAACCGGAATGGCTATGAGTACACGATGGAAAGAACAAGCAACCTGAAGATATTGAAGCCTTGGAGTTCCATATTTTCCGGTCCGCTCTTCTTGCCTTCTATCATTGGTAAACATTTTACAATAATAATAAGAAGAAATTCGGTAACTTCTTTTAGCCCAAAACACCTTCCGGGGCCAGTTAACCTCTATTGGCTAATTTACCAGTCAATCAAATCCAATTTTGCCTGCCAAATTAAACACCACGAACAAATAAAAGTAAATGAAGAAAGATGTTTGGCATGATAAAAAAAACAAGTCTTTTTAAAGGAGTATAAAGTCTAAAGCTCGGAAATTTTTTTTTTTTTTGGCAGCAAATAGGGTTATTCAATTTAGTTACACAGTACTTTCAACAAACAGATACCAGACATTATAGAGTAGAGCCAGTCAAGAAAAAGAGAGAATGAAATAAAATGCGTGAAATCAATACAAAATCGACTGAGATAAGGCAATAAACTCATTAGAAATTACATTACATTATAACGATAACGCAAAAGAAAAAAAAAATTAAGACGACGGTAAATCCAAGAAAAATTGGAGCTACCCATATCATAAAACAGATAAATATGTTATACACACATTCGAGATTGAGAAACGAAACAACTTGCAGAAAATGGTCAAATAGAGGTTAATATTGAGGCTTGTCCATGCCCACAGCCATAGAAACACAGATTAGCTGAGTGGGAAACTAGGAATGGGATCAAGAGAAGGATTTCTGCTTCCACTGGTTGTTTTTTGTTTTGATTTGTTTTGTTTTTTTGTTTTTTTTTGGTTTTTGTTTTTTGTTTTTTTGTTTTTGCTAGTCAAAAGTACAGAGTTTAACGGCGTTTGTCTGTTAAAAAGGAAAATCCCTTTACCTGAATACCCTTATAGGTGATATGTGATGATTTTTTTTTTTTCTTTGAAAGGCATATGTGATGATTTTTTCTTCTAATATGCCATGATTGTGGTCGAAGAAGGAAAAAAAATTATTATTATTATTAGTGTCCTTAAACTTTAGTTCATTCTCAAGTTACCTTTCAAATTTTAGAAACTCTTATTTTATTCATAAATATTGAATTGTTCACATTTAATCCATTTTATTATAATTTTTGTTAAAAATAAATAAAAAAAGAGAATAATGTAATCATGTGATCTTTTTGTTTGAATTTATGTTAAAAATAAATAGATAAAAACCATGTGCTCACACTTAACTACTTTTTTGATATGATTTTAATAGAAATTCTTACAAAATGGCTTAAATGAGACAATTTTAAAAATCAGGGAGCAAAGTGAGAATTTTTAAAGTTTAAAGGATAAAATGAAAATGACTTTAAATTTCAAGAGGTACTAGTGAAATTAATCTAATATATATATATATGCTAACAAAGGAACTTCAACAAAGAAAGCTAAGGTTTTTTCATTATCTCGACGAAAAGGAAACCAAGCTTAAATACAATGTAATTTCACATTCTTAAAAAAAAAATTGTATAATACTCAAAATAGTTATGTGTTTTATCTAAATATTAATTTTACCTCTTTTATTATGCAAATGTGGAAAACACCTCTTTTATTTTTAAAATCAATCTGAATTACTTATTTTTTTAAATACCAAGATTACCTTATCTAACCTTTATTAAATACATTTTAAAACATTAATAAATCAAAATGTCAAATAAGATCAATCTTAAAAAAAATGAAAAATTCTAAAAATAATTGAATTATTTATTTAATTGGAATATTTATTTAAACAATTTAAAATTTTTTAGTTAAATTATATCTAAAATAACATTTAATATAAATTAGGAAGGGTAATCTTGACATTTTAAAAAAAATAATTGCTGTAGGGGATATTTTGAGTCTTTTTTAAAAAAAGGGGGTGTTTTAGGTATTTACAAATAAAAAAGACAAATGTTGTATTTAGACAAAACACATGGGTGCTTTGAGTATTTTCTTTAAAAAAAATTTATTTGTTTCCCTAATTTTATCATTGTTTCTAATACGCAATAGCAATTTCAGAACTATGAAAAGATCCCCCTAATTTGATAACCCTAAATCCCTAAAACTCTCACTCTCTCAAATGAAGATTGTGTTTGGTATTGCTTTTCATTCCCAAAATCAACTTCTGCTTGTAGCAAACACTGATTTTTGTATTTGGTAAATCTCATCAAAAGTGTTTTTTGAAGAAATTTTGAAGAATCTACAACCAAAATTAAAAGCAGCCCAAAGACAACTTTAGCTTTTAGATTGTACGGGAATCAACATAGTACAATTAATAAAACTTTCATAATACCTACAATACCCCTAATGAAATTTTAAATTAACAATCTTTCCAATCTAAAATTTAGATTTGATTTTTGGACTTTCCATATTGCTTTTAAAACCTGTAAATGATAAACAAAAACTAAATAATTCCAAGTAAATAATTTTAAATAAAAATCATGGAAATATTTAATAGATGCTTAAATATTTTAACAATTAATCCAATAAAAGCAATCTTCAAAGTGCATTTTTGTGCCTTTCTTATCTATCTACCACATTATGATAGCCTATCGACATTCTATATACAGCACACATTGATTACAATTATTTTAGGAATCTTCCAACAATTTCTTATCCTTTATGCATATGTTTTTAAAATCACCTTTCTAAGAACTCCTTCCTTCTTCCTGTTTTTTTAATTATTATTATTTTTAATTTAATTATGAGATAGTTTCAATGTAAAGTTTTTGAAATATCCATGGTCTACTTACTATTTTTCTTCCGTAGCTCCTTGCCTCCATCTCTTGGTGTCTCTGTTTGCCTTTTTGGTTAAAACGTTTATGATGATAAATATCCCTCTCAAATTTTTTTTTTTTTCATTTTATCCTAAGAAAACTCATTTTATCCTTAAGAAAACTATCACTCGTTTTATTATTATATTATAATAAAGTAACCCAAAAATATTATGCATTAAAATGAGAGTTTTTCCTTTCTTTTTTTTTTTAGTTGTTTCATTAAGACTTGGCTAGAGTTCATCGAAAGAAAGAACAGATTTGTTTATTGGTTTTTTAAGTGTTAATAAATTTAGGTTACTTTTATAGTATTTTTTATATTCTATTCTCATGTTAATTTTATTGATATTCTATGTCATTTAACAAATCTTTCTCTTTCATAAAATTACAACAAAATGTCATTACAGTTAAGACATTATAAGATAAATCACAACAGATTCATTGTCCTCTTAATATTTTCTTAATGAAAATATCCAAAAGTTATTTTGAAAATGAACTTCTAAAGAAACATAAATTTTTTGCATAAAATGAATTACTAAAGGATATTATGGGAAAAAACAAAAAACAATGAACAAAACAAAGAGGAAAAAATTAAAAAAAAAAAGAAGAAGAGTAAAAGAGGAAAAGTAAAACAAAGAGGAAAAGTAAAAGAAAGAGGAAAAAATTAAAAAAAAATGAAGAATAGTAAAAGAGTAAAAGAGGAAAAGTTTGGAAGGAGGAGAATGAGGATGAGGTCACGCACAAAAGAGGGTTTGGTTCTTTTTATATATGTTAGATGTTAAATAATCTTACAATATATAAAAAGGAACAAGTCCCTTTGGGAACTTCCGCGGTTCCGCCCCCATAGGGAAAAAATGTTTCGTCCGTGAGGGGGGACGGACGAAACATTTTTAATCAAAAAATGTTTTTTATTCTTTTAATTTTGTTAATTTTTCTTTTTACTTCTCTTCTTCTTGCTTTCTTTTAGGTCCATTTTTTCTTTTATGTACTTTTTTTAGCCTCTAATTTTTGTTTTTTTTTCTCCTATCCTTATTTAATTTTACTATTATTTTAGTCCCTTATTTTTTTGTTTTTAAAAATAATTATCAAAACAGGTATCAGCCCGATCCCTCTGCAACTACCACTAACCCCTAAAAATTTTCATAATTAAAACTCCACCATATATATCGCACCACGAGCTTTTTGGGCCGGACCAAATAGAATCTGGGTCACTATACTCTAACAACTTCTTTGGTCCCTCATATCTTTTTCTCACTCTTTATTTAATCATATGATTTTTTTCCCAACTATACATTCATGTTTTTTACGTTTTTTTCGCTTTTGTTTCTTTTGTTTCACTTTCTTTCTTATTTGCTTCTTTAATAATAACACAATAATTAAAATTTAACACAGGGACGAAACCTACAAAATTACCCTCACGTGTATCGCATGCGGCCTCAACTAGTCTATATACATACTTAAAAGAGCCAAGGACTTGGCTTCTAAGGATGCCATGTGCTAGACTCTATGGAGTCACATGTTGGCCTCCTCTTTCTTCTTTTTTTTATTTTTTTATTTTTTAAACTCTTTTTTTTTTGTTTCTCTGTCCATTTTGACTTTTTTTTAGTTTTCTTCTCTCTCTCTCTCCCTCCCTCCCTCCCTCCTATAGTCTTTATTCATTTTTTGTCTATACATCTAACAATAGATAGAATAGGCAAATCTCTTTTCTACGTCGTAGCCCTTCCATTTACTTTTTTTTTGTGAATTTTTTCACATTTTAATTTTTTGTATGTTTTTTTAAATATATTTTTCTCACTTTACTCTTATGAAAGTCATTTTTTTTGCACCTGTTTCTATTTATTTTTAGTTGGTTAAAATAATTTTCTTTAAATGTGTCACTACTTAATTTTTTTTTGTCAATTGTTATCTATCTTTACATATATTTCTTTTTAAAATAACTATAAAAACCTTAAATGGTTGTATAAATGAATTTCTCATAATTCAATAAACAATAAACTCTTCAGGTGTCTCCAGTACAGTAATACGTGCGAAGCACATTACAAAACTAGTAAATAAAAGAGAATTAAGCTATAGAGGGCTTGGCTTTCTTCTCCCATGTCATGCCGCTATGTGGCAACTGTTGGGAATGGTGTCCTAGAAGCATGAGATGTAATATGATATTTATTATTTATTTAATAAAAGAGTTTATTCATTATTTTATGTGCATATATTTATGAATATTTTATGAATATCAATGAAAATTCCATGATTATTTATGTAACCTTAAACATTCTATATAAGTGTTATATACGAGAGGATAATGTTTAAGGATAATAATCAAAAAGCAATGTTCATAATGAATTTAATTAAAGTTTGGAATCTTTAATTAAAACATTATTAATACATGTCATTCACATTTAGAATGGAACGGTGTTATCTGCACTGTTGATATGGCGAGATATTGAATGAGTGTATTTTGCATAATGAGATTATGTGAAACAAGGACACAGACACAATATGAATTTCTAATAATTTCCATTAAGTATAGAAATTCTAATTGAGTCTACCGATGGTCATATATAGAATGATCTTAATCCTGAGTTCTTAACAAACTCCTATTTATGGATTTGTGTCTTTTAATTTACTCGGTACGAGATCCTGAATCATATTCCTTGTATTTTGGAGACATGATGAAGTAGGCAGCCGGGAATGTTATTACACGAGATGGAATCCATTCCTTCTTAAGAAAGAAGTAGATAAATAATTCTCTTGAGGGTTGATTCCGTACTTGGACCAGTAGGAGCTCCGATTCATGAATGTGTTTTATGAATCACTGTCCATTAGAGAACCAATGGTACTCAAGGATAAAGAAGTAATTAGA
>NW_010359796.1:299941-343503 GCF_000414095.1 Morus notabilis
GTTTTGTCTCATGTGTGCCCACACACACGTCTTCGTGGATTCTAGGAATTGATGTGGAAGACATTGGTTTTCTAAACACAAAGATTGGAGCAAGGACTGTTCGTGGTCAAAGAACTCAAGTTATTATCCGAGTCGGCTTCTAGGTATTTTTCCTGATTGAGTTCTTGATCTTTATAAGTTAATGAGATTAATTTATTCTTGCATAAATTAATATAATCTATAGAGTATCTCAAAAGTTTTATAAAAATTTTTGTTATACACGATCCGCCTCTTTCCCGCACCACTGCGCTTCCGCAGCCGGATTCGATTCGACAACCAACAGCAACATGAGAGAAGATAAGCTCTTTTATGTTTGTTATATTAGATTAGATTAGATAGAAAAGACTCTTTTAATTTTGACTATATCTAACGGTTAGAAACTGACCCTAACGATAAAAAAGTCCTACTAGAGAAAGTCTTAAAAAAAGGAAAACACAAAAAGAAAGCCAAATAAAGATTAAAAAATAAGGAAAAAAATAAATAATAGTATTAAAAAGGATCATTTTATTTAACCATATCCTACGGTTAGAAATTGACCCCAACGATAAAGAGGCCCTTCCAAAGAAATTTTTAAAAAAAGTAAAACAAAAAAAAAGGCCAAATAAAGATTAAAAAAACTAGAAAAGAAAGGAAGAAAACAAAAAGAGTAAGGAAAAGAAAAACAAAGGGGTAATAAAAGAGCTTTTGGCTCTTTTCTCCCATGCCACCACCTGACAACATGAGAGAAGAGAAGCTCTTTGATGTTTTTTATATTAGAGTAGTTTAGATAGAAAAAGATCTTTTTATTTTGACCATATATAACTGTTAGAAACTGAGCCTAACGATAAAGAAGTTCTACAAAGAAATTCCTTAAAAAACATGAAAATAAGGCCAAATAAAGATTAAAAAAATAAGAAAAAGAATGAGTATTAAAAAGGCTTTTTTTTATTTTGACCATATTCAACAGTTAGAAATTGACCTCAATGATAAAAAGGTACTGTCAGAGAAAATCCTAAAATATGGAACACAAAAAAGGCCAAATAAAGATTAAAAAAATAAATAAAAGAAAAAAATGGAGTAACTAAAAAGAGTTAAAGACTCCCTTCTCCCTAGAGGTGCCAAACGTGCCGTGCTGGGCCGGCATGACACGTCTGACCCCAAGCCTGCCACGGGCCTGGGCCGTACCTGAGCCGGGCCCTCAGGCTCATGCCCTCATCCATAAGGGTTAGGGCCGGGCCCAGGCCCTTCACGGGCCGGCCCTGGCCCTTTTAATTTTTTTTTCAATATTTAATTAAAAAAGAAAATATATTATATGCCCTCAAAAGATGTGATTTTATTGAATTGAGATAATACAAATAAGTACACATAAATGACTGCCTCGTTAACCCGTGGGGAGATCGAGACAAAACCTTAGCGAATAAAAAGAGAGTGCAATATTCTAGGATAAGTAAATTACAAAACCTAAGTGCTTCTAAAAGATTCTGTTATGTCCAAGTTAGAAAAATATTCTTAAATTGAATCATCCGTATATTGTTATTTTCGTCTTCTGGCATATTCCTAGTCTTTAATGTACATTAGCCCCTCTAAGATATCCAGATGCATTCTGCTTCTCTTCTCATCAAGAATTCGGTTGCTTGCACTAAATGCTTGCTCTGATGCTACCGTTGCCACTGGAGCTGTCAGAATGTCACGAGCTATTATGGACAGTGTTAGAAAATGATCGGTCTTGCTTCTCCACTACTGTAAGATGTCTAGTCTATCGTCATCGATTACAAAATTTAATTCAATTTTACCAGTTTAGTAGACGCTTCTGTTGATGACGATCTTGACATTTTCTCTTTCTTCTTCAAGAAGCTCCACGATGAGCCTTTAGGCCCCAAACTACTACTTGACGTCGGTGTTCCCTGTTCTTTTAGACTTGTTATGTATTTTGCTTCATACAAACTAAATACTTTTGCTAACATTTTCCTAGCATCAGTAATAGTTAGTTGCATATCAATACCTAAATTTCTCTACCGTAGCAGTCATTAAAGATTCGGTCCCATTACTCCGCATCTAGGATCTAAAATGGTTGCTAATGCATATAACATAGGACAATTGGACCAATAACTTTAAAAGTTAGCTTCCATTAGCTTAACTATAGTTCCAAAAGTTCAGTATCCCTATAATAAGAAAATGTTTCTGAAATATTAAATAGTTGATGCAAAGCTAAATGTGCAGTAGGATAATAAACTCCAGAACGTAATTTAGTAGCATTGTAGAAAACCTTTAAAAATTTTAAAAAGTACTCACCAATCTTCTAATATGTATCAAAAATTAAAATTTGATCGTTCTTACTGTTCACATACGTTGTGATGAGCTATTGATACGCCTTTAACATTAAGTAGGTGGAGTTCCACCTATATCTCACATCAGTTAAAAACTTTCTAAGGCGGATCTGGCTATTCCTGCAATATTGTCAGAATTCTTGGAGCCAAGCTCCATAACTAGATATGAAGGATAAAGATTCTCTAATATTTGTTAGATTAGAGGAAATATGTTCAATTCCTGCTTGTACTACTAAATTTATTATGTGACACGCACACCGTTGATGAAAAATTGAGCCACCAAACGCTAGTTTCAAACTACGTTTAAACATGTTAATTGCAGCCGTGTTAGCTGACGCATTATCAAAGTAATAGTTAAAACTTTAGCTTCTATTCATAAAACCCAAAAATTTCCATTATTGTTTCAAAAATAGCATTTGCGTTATGAGGAAATAGATATAAATGAAAACCTATTATTCTCTTTTCTAAAACCGATTCATCGTCAACATAATGCGCTGTGACGCATAAATATCCAGTTTTATTGCACCCATTCCATAGATCAAAAGTACAAGATATAATAGCATTAAAAGACCTAAAATTATCAACTAGAGATTGCCTCATTGCATAAAACACTTTCATGCAATCAGAATAAGTTGTGTTTCTACTTACCCATTTATATTGCGAGCAGAAGACCATCTGTATGAATTCTTCAAACGTTGCATCATCTACAAAAGAAATAGGTAATTCGACACTCGCTAAAAATTTAGCTAGGGCCTCACGAGCACGTTGTGCATCGTATGTAAAATTTTGCAACCCTTGTGATGTGAATGATAGTATTTATTGGCGGGAGTCTACACTCCCTCCTTGGTGCAACGGTAGACATGCTTTCCAATGTCTATCGAGATGACCAGTACCCCCACCATTTTTATTAGAAAAGTGATATTTACAATATTTACATACCGAATGAATTTCCATTTCACTTGTTTTTGGATTTGGTCGGGGCTCCTCTGTTAAATGCTGCCATGCGGGAGCAGTTCGCGGTCTTTTTTTCCTACTACGTACTCCAACTTCCTCGTTGTGCACTAAAGCATTATCAACCGTAGCAGTTTCCAGTTAAGTGGGGGTGGAGTTGTGGGCCAACATTACATCCTCGTAAAATGGCTCATCACCAAGCTTAGGGAAAGTAGTGAAATCAGGAAAATTTGATGCGGTCATTTTCTGGAAAAAAAAGAAACTAATGTTAATTCGTTCATTTATAAACAATAAACAATATAAATAAACTTAAGTAATACAATATTATGTAACAAAATTGATAAGTAGAATACATTTTTTCCGGGATTTTTAGAAATTGATTGAACTTTGTAAATGAAAGAGCAAGAAAATGAGTAATCAAAGAGAAAAGCTCAGAATCAATATAAAAGAGACAAGATGAGAGATATAATGAAAGTGAGGTGAGAAGTTGAGAGTGAATTGTTCTGTGGGATTTATGGTGAGATTAAGGGGTATTTATAGGGAATTTGTGGGCACATTTTCGGCTTGTGACCGTTGGAGAAAATCAACCATCGATGATGAGGGAGGAACTATGATGGCGAACTGCGAAGAGAGAGGTTGTGGGCGGAGAGAGAAAGAGGGTATGAGATTGAGAGAGAAATAGAGTAATAGAGACAGAAAGTGAATTTGAAAAAAAATAGAAATCCTATAAGGAAGGATAAAATGAGAAAACAAATATTTAAAATTTAAAATGGCATATTATTTTTAATGATTGGTAAATCATATATTTACTTCTAAATTTTAAAAATTGACCCATTTATTTCAATTATCTATGTAAATAAACATCCTTTATGCCTTTAAAGATCTAAAAAGAGTAAATTTGAGTAAACAAAATCAGAAATTATTGAAAAAGGTAAAATTAACATTTTCATGTTCCAAAAAAAAAAGGTCTTATGGAACTAAAAACTCATATTTTAATAGGTAGAGATACCAATTTAAAATTATATAAATATAAGATATTAAAAAGAAAATTTTGTGTAGTAGAGAGTACCAAATTGAAATGATCCATAAATAAAAAATGCAACGCAATAAATAAGAGAGTGTTTTCAACATGACAGAAAGCTCGAGCTATTCAACACAAAGGAAAAAGAGAAAATTTATCATAATAACATTTTTTGTATATACATTTCAAGTAATTAGTATCTTTTTAAAATGTTGATAACTTATATGATGTCTTCCAATATCATTTAAAAATAAATACCTGTTTAAATGTTTAGATTGTTGGTTCAAATTTGAAGCAGAATTCAAATTTTATGAGACTATAATAGAAAATTTTAAATTCATATTTTTGTGAGAGAAAATATTATTTGAACTAAAATTAAGGTGTGTAGGATCCGTTTAGTTATGTATTCAAATTAGGGTTCAAATCAATAATTTTAATTATGACTTTTGAAATTTAAATTTTTTATAGAAGTAAAACATGTAGTAAAATCAAAGTACCTAAAAAAATTTATATTCCAAACATACCCTTCTACCCTCCGAGACTCCAACCAAACAATGTTCTAAATTCTCGGTTGTCGGTGCTCGGTTGTCGGTGCCGTTTGAGACAATGTTCTTTTCCAACGGTAAAGAAGGGATTTCGTTTCTTAACCCTCACTTGAAACTCCCATTCGCCACTTTAAAAAAAATAACAAAAGAAACTCCCCAGCCGCCTCACTCTTTTTCCATCTCTCTTCACCCCTCTCTCTCTTCCTTCACCGAGTTTGTCTTTCTCTCTCTCTCCATGTTGATCTCTTTTTCTGGTTCTTCGTCTGAAGATATCGAGCTGTGACGGAGATGTTGAGCCGCCGTCGTTCTTCGTTGCCGATTTCTGCCGCGAATCGCCGGAGAAGAATGGAGGGAGAAGACTGGTTTTGTCGCGATTCCGGATGCGATTTCGCAATTTCCCCTTTCTAGTTTTGTTGACTTTTGATGCCGCGATTTAAATGATTGTGCTTGCTTGGTTTTGTTGAGTTTTGATGCCGCGATTTCGGCTTCGATTTCTCGATTTTACTTCTCTGATCTTTTTGAGTTTTGATGCAGCTTTCGCCGGAGATGTTCGGGTGTGGCGTTCCTCTCTCTATCATCGCCGCTGCGAATCCAACGTTCAGAATCGCCGACAACATTCCGGCATCGCGACGATCTCTTCAATTCCGATTTGCAACTTTTCCGTTTATCGTACCTTAAAATCACTCCCAGTGTTCGACTAAATGCCGCCATAGAACTCTTCTTCTGTCGAATCTGAGTTTGTAATTTTGATCTGAGTTTTGTGAATTTTGATCTGTTGAATATATATACATGTATATGACTAACTTTCATATATTACTCTCTTTTCTCTGTCTGCCATGGCTTCTCATCAAAATTTCTTGGGCCTCTGCATCAAATCACGATGTTCTTAAGGTAAATTATCCAAATGGGTTCCAATAAAATTTCTTTTTTCTTGTTTGGTTGCTGAGAAAATGGTGCAATTCAGCAACAAGAATGAGAGTGAGATATAAAAATTGTTGTTATGTTATTATATGTATTTTCTGTATATTATTTTTGCAGGGAAGAAAATTGTGAGAGAATGTCTATAATACACAATTACAATCATGCTTTTAGAGGATTCTTTGCCATGCTTACAAAGCTTGAAGCTTCTGTTCTATCTGGTACTTTTTGTTGCTATCGTCTTTCTCTCTGTCTGCTTGTGTTTTTTCTTTTTCTTTTTATTTTTCTCTTTTTGTCAATTCGAGAATTTATTTATTTTATATATTTTTAACTCTTCTTTAAAATGTGTTTTATTTTTTTTAACGGAAAAATATGTTTCTCAAAAGGTTCCAATTCTACTTTTGGCATTTCATTCCTTTCAATTTAAAAATACTTCAAGGATAAATATTGTGAACGATTAATTTATTTATAATGTTTTCACGGACGATCATTGGTTTTCTTTTCTTTTAATTTTTCCCTTGGATTCTGAGGTTGGAGATTTTGTGATTGTTAATACGATGTGTGGATGGAACAGTTAACGTTTTGGTTTCTATTTCAATTGGCATGGAATATGTTTGTTTGTTGACTATCTGATATTGTGCTAGGCAATCTAAAGAACTAACAATGATGGAAATGTAATCATTGAAAAATCTACAGATTACCTGTTGGAGCAATTAAGGATTTTTGGTAGAAATTAGCTTGCAGATTACACTTAATTTTAATCTTTCTACACATGACCATGTTTTGAAAAGAGTTGGTATAGTTTTTGAGCTAACAATTCATTGACCTTTGGATGATTGCTTGTGGGACATTTTGTGAGATAACTGGCCAAAAACTTTTACTCAAAATCAGATCTCCACCGAGCTTCTTAAAGGGTAAGAGGTGTATATCTTATTATTATTATTTTTATGTTGAAATCTCTGTTTTTCAATATTTATGATATTTTTAGCTCTAACATTACCATTGGCGTTTGACTACTGTTACCACTGGTTCTAGCTCTAATGTTACTGTTGATCTTAACTTCAATTTTATTTAAAGTTGTAACTCCCATATTACTATTGGGTTTTAGTCCAACATTGGCATTGGTTGTAGCTTGAATGTTGCCACCAGTTTTATCTCTAAAATTGACTATATTCGTAACTTTGTGAGTGGTATTAGATCAATTTAATTATTCCAAGTTTTGGTGCTGCAGGTAGGGGCATTTTAAAAGCAGAGATATGACCCCTTGGATTCACCCAATTTTTGCTGTAATTCTTACTGCTTTATATACAAGTAAGATAGTATTTTAATTAACATTTGCTGTTAAAATCTTCTTAGATACTCCTTATGGCGAGGACTCTTGTGATCGTACTAGAAATGTTGATTTTAAGGAAATTGTGGCGTTGACAGAGTAAAAAGAGGGAGTTATCTATTCCTTTTTTTGCTTACTATAACTACTGCACGACCATCAATATTATTAAATATTTTTTATGCTCCATATTGATTTATTGCAGGTACAATCTTATTGGAGTCTTGCAACGTTATTTACAAAAGATATCAATTTAAATAACGAACCTCCTTAGCTACGGTATCTAAATTATTTAATTTCTACTTTTTTCCGTGCTCATTATGTCTTTAAATTAAAATTTCTTATTTCTCCTTAAAATTTAATTTAGATTGGATTAAATTTACCTTAAATGGTTCTTTCTTTCATCAGCTTAATAGTGACTGAAACTACTGGGAGTATCTTCTAATTCTGGCGGTATGCTATTGGATATTGTCATGGTTTATGTTTTAAGGTAATTTCTTCTGCTTAAAACTGCTGAGAGTTTTCATAATATATGAAGAAGTGCATGTTTTAGTGTTAAATACGAGCACTGTAATATGGCCATTGTTTATAGGTCCAAGAATCTGTTAGGTAATTGATTAGCTCCACCTTTTGTTTCTATAAGATTCGGAAGCTGGATCTTTTTGGTGTATTCACTCATTTGGGGTTTTGCTTAATTATTTCGCATATCTGTCTTTTGGATCTGGGGTTCTCTATGTTTTTGTTGTTTTTCTATGTGTGATAGGATTGGATCATTTGAACGAGAAATTATGAAAACTGTTATTGCTGAATTGTGCTTTTTTGTTGAATGTGAACTGTTTACATGAAAGTATTAGGAATTAGATTTAAGATTGAATTGGTTTTTATGGAGCAATGCTTATGTGGTTTTGCCATTTGTTGTGTCTCTGTTTTGCTTACATTTTTCAAATCTTCTGTTCATTCCTTTATTTAGGAGACAATAAAATTTCATGCTTGGCACTATACACCTATGACTTTCCATTAGCTGTTCTTTTTTTTTTCCCCCTTTTCTTTTCTTCCTTTCTTTTTTTATTTTTTGTTGTTGCCTACTCAGGGGATTATTTAGTTACTTGCGTGTGATTTTTCTTGACCTTGGTGCAGTACTATAGATTAAAATTTTTGCCTGCCATTATTTGTGTTTAGAGTGGGAATGAAATAATTATAACAAATCGTGATACATAGCATTTT
Source organism: Morus notabilis (assembly GCF_000414095.1). Lineage (NCBI taxonomy): Eukaryota > Viridiplantae > Streptophyta > Magnoliopsida > Rosales > Moraceae > Morus > Morus notabilis. The sequence goes on from NW_010359796.1 coordinate 308,273, forward strand.
TTTGATTAAGTGTGCATTTTATGTGTTAGTTTGATGAAGTTGATTCGGTTTAGTAGTGGGGGTCTTAAAGTTGTTGAAATTTGGGGAAATGAAGACTTTTAGCGCGTTAAAATTGTTTTTGGGAGTTCATCATTACAATGGCAACAATGTAGACTTGGGAACAACATGTGGAAAATACTACAGAGTGTGCTGCCTTAGCATTATTGATCCAGGTGACTTTGATATCATTAAGAGCATGCCTAGTGAACTTTGAGTATCCCATGATCTGCATCATGTCTTAGATTTTGGTCAGTCCTTGCCTCTTTTTCGTTTTTTTTTCTGTTGGGAAGTGAGAAATAGCTAGTGAAGTAAGCTTCCAATGTTTGAAAGGTTCAAGATTATGATATTGGACGCTCCGTTTATGGTACTTCTTGATTCTTCTATGGTGACTTTAAATTTTAACTTTTAGGATGTACCGTATCCCATTTTATGGATTTGAACTTTAATTTTATTATTGTTCCCTATTAAAAAAACATGTGTGAAATTCATATGTTCAGGGAAAAAAATAGTAGGATGGTTATAGTTAGAAAACATCACAGATGTGCATTAACAGAAGTTCACTATTTTGCGGTCTTTGTTTGTTTGACTATTTTGAAGGTGATGTAGCGGTGGTGTTCAAGGAATTTGTTACTGGTTATGATGATGATTTGACGTGGAGATGTCCTTAAGCTTCTATGGTCGAGAGGCCCACTGTTTTCCTAGTAGCTGCAAATTTCTGTTCAACCTTGCAAAGTGGTGGTGTAACCTTCTTTTCCCCTATGTTGCTTTCTTGTTTCATTTTTTGAGGGATGATGTACCTTAGGACTTTATTAGGCTCATGTTTTTCCTTTTTTTTCGTGGGTGTGTTCTGATAGGCTGCTAGTTGGTTTTAGTTCTGGTGTTGTTTAGTGACATTTGTGCTTTTTGAATGAGATTGTTTTTTAAAGAAAAAAGACCACTATAGTTTTGAAGAAAACTAAACCAAGCTATCTTTCTATAAATTTGATGAAAAAATCTCTAATAAATTCAGAAGCAGAACACGCTCATCCCTCAACTAGTAACTATAGAATATTAGAATGCAGAGTGTGTTTATTGTAGCTGTTCTCACATTCTTACTATTTAAAGTTTTTGTTTATCTATTTTGTTGTCTTCTGTGCTCTTTTTTCCCCTCCTTTGAAGCATAAGTTTTTCATTCTCTGCATTTTCTTCAGCTTTTCTCTCTTCTTTTGTGTTATTCTCTCTCTCGCCTTTTTGCTATTTAGAATCGCCATCAACTTGATTGATGAGGCCGACGTCTACACTTTGGTGGCAAACTCTACTCTATTTCTTGATTCCATTTTTGTGCATGTTTTGTTCTTGAGAAAGTGTGGGAAAATCGAATGAAAGATTGGGTTGAAAGATTCTCTGTACATTTTTGTTTGCTCATCTCAGTTGGTCGAGTGATTTTTAAAGGTAATAATTATCGTCTCTATTCATTTGATCTTTATTCTTTTTATTTTATTTTTTTTATTTTATTACTTCTGTTTCCTAGTTGATTGATCTCTCTTTGATTGTGTTTTCTCAAAGTCATAATCTTTTTTTGTCCTTTTTTTCGTTTGGAGTAACAATTTCCTACATTGAAGTTTTTTTTTTCCTGAAGTGTTAATTTCTTCATCGGACAAAAACTACTGTTGTACCTTTTCCTTATAAGGTTTTCGGCCGGTCATTATTTTTAGATTTGGTTAGGGATTGGTCTCAGTTTTTGTAGTTTCGTTTGATTTTTGTTTCAGCACTTGGCTTTTTATTTGTACTTTTAGACCTGGTCTGCCAAAGGAAAACTCTCCCTCTGCTTTCTAGTTTGCGTTTTTCAGCTTTAATATTCTCGTTTCTTTTCAAAAAAAAAAAAAAAAAAACGTTCCAAACATTCCATTGTTTCGCAATTCAATTTGAGAACTCTTCTTAAAGAGATGCAGTATTTTTCAAAGTTTTTGTCTCAAGGTTAATTGTTGTGTGGCCGATTTGGTAATAATATCTTGAAAGGAAGCATCTGTACTTCTATTTAATTTCTTAATGATCAAATTGGACGTGGAAATGGAAAAATAAACATGAAAATTGCAAATGCCTTCATTTTGTAGATTTTCTTTGGCTACCAAGCAGGTTGAGAAAGTTTTGGCAAAAATTGTAAATTATGTTAACAGTGAAGAAGTTCTTGTTCAGGTTGTGTTAATAGTTGTTGTTTCTGTTCTTCAATTACACACCCCTTGAATTGATTTGTTTTACTCTTCCTCAACCATTTTGATTTTTTACCCCCTGATGTACATGTCCATTTGCACTACTATTTCTAATATTGGAGAAATAAACAAGAAATTTGCAAATGCCTTCTTTTTGTAGAGTTCCAAGGTATAATCTATCTCTTGTTTTCAATCCTCATAATTTATGTTAAAAGTCACTAAAAAAATAGTAGATTATGTTAAAAGTGAAGAAATTCTTGTTCAGGTTGTGTTAATAGTTTGTTTCTGTGCTTCAGTTTACTATCCACCCCTTGAATTGATTTGTTTTACTCTTCCTCAACCATTTTGATCTTTTACCCCCGGATGTACATGTTCATTTGCACTACTATTTCTAACATTGGAGAAATAAACAAGAAAATTGCAAATGCCTTCTTTTTGTATAGTTTCTTTGGCTATCGAGCAAGCAGGTTGAGAAAGTTTTGGCTCGCGTAGTTAGAATCATGTCGGTTGCCATTCTTTAAGCAAAGGCAACCTTACTTTCAAGGTATAATCTCTCTTGTTTCCAATCCTCATAACCTATGTTAACAGTCACTAAAATGTAATAAGTTATGTTAATAGGGAAGAAGTTCTTATTATTATTTTTGTTCTTCGGCTTATTACACACCTCTTGAATTGATTTGTTTTACTTCTCCACAACTATTTTGCATTTATTACAAAAATTCTTCTTGAATTATACCCCTTGTAACACTTTGCTCCATGTTTTTTAAAACATAACATTCATTCCCCTTAAATAATGAAATGTTAATGAAAATGCTCCTCCATTAAAAAATTTAACAATTTTTTACACAATAACAACAAATACAAGCTTTAATCCCAAATTAATTGGGATCGGCTATATAGATTTCTTGTTTCCAGTCTATTCTATTAAACACAAGACCCTACTAAAACCCTAGACCTTGAAAGTCGTGCCTAACTACGTCGGCCCAACTAATTCTTGGTCTACCCCTCGCTCTCCTAGTACTAGGTATTTGGATTTTCTTTCAAGCACGAACAGGTGCATCTAACGATCCCGTACCACCTCAGACGGTTTTTCTGCACCTTATCCTCTATTGGTGCTACACCTACTTTACTACGAATAACTTCATTCCGTATTCGATCCATCCTCAAATGGCCACTCATCCATCTTAACATACGCATATCCGTCACTCATTTTGTATATTTGTTGTCTCTTGATGGCCCAACATTCACTACCATATAACATAGTTGGGCGAATTGCTATCATATAAAATTTTCTTTTTATTTTAATAGGTATCTTATCATCGCATAAAACTCCCGTGGCATTCTTCTACATCCTATGTCCAATATCCTCATCTATATACCCTTCACACTGCACTATGGACCCAAGGTACCTAAATTTCTTAGTAGCCCCAATCGCCACACCATCCAAAAAAATTCCATCACTCTGATCTATCAAATTACTAAACCTACAATGCATGTACTCAGTCTTCGTTCTACTTAACTTAAATCCCTTCGTCTTAATGGTTTGTCTCCATAGTTCTAACTTACAGTTAATGCCCTCCCGATGTTCATCAACTAAAAGGGTTCAGGTACCTGAAAATTCCTATCTTTTATGTATTAGTTTATGTGGTTTCTTCTGAACCTTTGTTTAGTTGTAGAATAGGTAAAACCTAAAGAAAATTAGAAAAGAGTAGTTATGGGCTTTGATTGAATTTGAAGAGTTTAGTTTCTAGGGAATGCAGTTTCTTCAAGGTATCTCTAAGCAGTTGATCTTCTCTAATTTGTTGCTAGAGACCTTGTTCCTTGTTGTCTTGCTCAGGTATGAGAATTTCCCACAGTTTTTCTTTATATTTGTGTTTACCATTACTATTTCAGCTTTAGTGACGAGGAAATGAAAAAACATCATAATATTAATAAAAATAAAACTTATGTTTGTGTTTACCATTACTAAAAATAAAACTAGAGACCTTGTTCCTTGTTGTCTTGCTCAGGTATGAGAATTTCCCACAGTTTTTCTTTATATTTGTGTTTACCATTACTATTTCAGCTTTAGTGACGAGGAAATGAAAAAACATCATAATATTAATAAAAATAAAACTTAAAATTTTGTAATTACTTCATTGATGTCTGGGTCAAAGAACCATTCGTTGTGCTAAAAACAACGGATCACAGAGACACTTTCTCATCCTCTGTTTCTCCCTTTTTGGTCGAACAACTGTTTCTCATTCTTTAATGGGTGATTATTTTTTAATTTTTTCACTTCTTTATGTCAATTTATATACCTTGAATATAAATGAAAGCGATTGATGTATATTCTTTTCTGTATTCAAATATTTTCTATATTCAAATATTATGCTACTGCTCCTTAAGTAAAATGTGTTCTTAGGATTCGAGTCATGAAAACATTATTTAAAAGCTTCCTTATTGAGTTTCAAACTTAACATTTCGGATTTTCTTTGTGGAATTGTTTATAGTTTTATTTTTAGTCACGTTAGATTTCTTTTATCTCTCCTCTTCATATGACGCAAACGGGAATCAAGCTCTTCAACTTCTCATTGAGACTGGAATATCGTTTGCGGACATCATAAACGCTGATTATATTGATATTTAGTCTTGTGTGTTATTTGATTGTGTTTGTTTTAATTAGATTTCTTTAGTTTACTTTTTTTATTTATTCCAATTGGCTTTTTGCAATCTTGAATGTTGTAGTTTGTCATCTTAATTTTGCAAATCGAATTATTTACTGGCAAAATTGGCAACATGGTCCTCTAATGTTACAACCACAAACGTCTTGCCTACGTTATGAAAGGAAAAACAATGACAATTGGTTCTCAACTTAAATAAAAACAATAGATACACACTTGTTTCCCACAAGCTTTTATGTTTGATTTCTCATTTTTAGGTTTTCTATCCATATCATTTGTGGCGTCTATAGGTTTGCTGCAGAAATATTCCATGACTTGCATGGAGAAGTGATGGCGACTGCTACAAAGAGGACATGGTCTAATGGCTCGCATTCAACAACTGGAAGCAGAATTTCCTCCCATTGAGAAGGCACGTCACAAACTAATCTTTCTTCATTTTTCTGAAACAGAATTTCCTCCCATTGAGAAGGCACTCTTGTCACAAACTAATCTTCATTTTTCTGCAATGCCGGTTAGATTATATGGTGCATGTTTCGTTTATATATGGATAGTTAAAACGGCTATTGATATTTTGTGATAAATTATGGGGCTGAGTGGTTTATCTTAGCGTAGTATTTACCCTGTTGATGTACTACTAATAGTGATGAAACAGATGCAATTCTGATTTTTTTTTTTTCATTTTCATTTTCTATGTTACAACACATGTCTTGGACCATAATTTTAGGCCTAGAATAGTCTCTTTGAGATAGTTTTATAGTTATTTTGGAGGTCTTCTTTTTATCTTTTCTATAAATAAGAAGCTGACTTTTGGGAGCCTAAGAATGCATGGAGGTACAAACGGCATTTCTAGCACATAGTCTAATGAAAAAAATAATAGAAGAATAATCTCTTTTACTCCAAGTAATTATTGTTCTAAGCTGATAATCAAAGATAGTAATTGTAAACTGTTTTGTGATGGTTAGCATGAAGAGATTAAATCTTATATGATCATTTTAGCATTTGGCATTATTGGTAAGGCAAATTTGTAAAATATATATTAGAAAAAGATTGGTAAATGTATGAAATTTTAGTTATTTACTGCACCAGGAAGCTAGTCTAACATTTTGTGTACATAGTTCATGATGTTTTTGTCTTGGAAAGTTTCTATTGATTTTGCTTATACAACTTAAAAAAAGGTTACTATGTGCAAAGATTTCAATGTCTAATTGCATTACATGACCCACATTATTCAACTATAGGTGTTGATTGGCATCCCAATTTGCGTTATGAACAAAATCTAATTGCCTGTGGAGACTTGCCTCGCTTTGTAATGGACTCTAATGAGGAGGCCCAGGGCCCACCGCGGTTATTCCTTCTGGACAAGTACTGTACTTACATTAGTGTTTTTACTCAAGTTATGTTGATTTGAAGATCTGACTGAAACAATTGACTTTGCAACTTGGGAAGTCTTAGCATCCCAATTGGTTTCTAATAGGTTCGATGTTGCGGGAGCAGGAGCATGTTATACTGATCCATCGTTCTTCAAGATAGAAGCAACATCATTTTTAATCACAACTGTAGAGATTCAGCGAGAAAAGAAGAACCGCAAAGTGAAGGTATTATAATGAAATGACTGTCGCTGCAATAAACATACAAACTTTTGTGGCAATGTGGGAAGTTAAAGATTATTAAACTATTTAAAATTGTAACACATCTATTTATATTTGTCTCCAAATATGAATACTTAGAAGACCTAATTATGTAGATTTTGAGTAAAATCAAAACTTGAAGCAATCTAATTTTTATCTGGGTGGATCAGCTCTAGAAGCTTGGTGAAGCATTCATTCTCCAAATCTCGATTTCTGTTATTCACCATAATAACTTATTACCTTTTAAGGAGTTTAATTTTTTAGTACATGTTAGAATGATTAATAAATTGGACTGGGTGAATCTATTTGAGACTTTACCATATTAATTTGATAATTATTTTGTCAAATTAAAATAAGCACTCTGTAATCTTTTGTAAAAGGAGGTTCATGAACATGCTCTTATTTAAATAGTTTATTTCCCTTTTCAAGTCCCAACTACTTGACATCTCAAAATTCCAACGTGACACTTGATTTATGCGTCATTCTTGACTTCTAGTGCAATCTATTATATAGGCTTTTAGGTTATTACATGAAAATCTCGGGTATCTTTAAGCTTAGGTTGGATTCTAATACTAGAAACACATACTTTCTGACGTAGTGAACATGTGTTAGATCATAATATATATGGGGTTACGAGTACTTAGGTGCATCAATTCATGAATTTTGCATGTTTGCGTTATACACATCTATATAAATATTCATAAATTAATATACACAGACCCATTGTGCATGGGTGAATGCTGAATAGTTGAAGAAATATATGTACTTTCTTTTTCCTCCTTGTCAATACTGAGACGGCTATCTAATGGCCAAAGTATTTGTGAAAGTAACTTCTTTAATAACGAAAAAGAACTTCATCTCAATACAACTTTAGTGTCATACTCGTTGAAATTTTTTCCTCTTTAGTGGAATGTAGAGACCACCCCAGAAGTTGTACCAACGTCACATACAAAGTGAGTGTTCTTAATTTATGTTGCTTCACTGTATACATAACATTGCAGTGTTGGTGGTATGCATTTTTTAGGCATAGATTGGCGACTGATTTTTTTTTTTTTTATATTTTTTTTCAAGCTGTGCAGATCTCACGAGTTGTTCCTTGAGGAACATATGACCCTGCACGTCTGTTCGCTACTAGAACAGATACGAACTAAGGTTAGGGCTTACCGTTTCTATCCAACTCGATAGTTAATTGGATTTTTTTATCTTGAATTTTTGAGGCAATTGTTATATTGTTTTGCCTGTGGTCTCAGTCCTTCAACTTGAAGCCTGCTGCCGCGACAAGGCCCTGCATTCCAGGTCCTACTCCTAAAACCAACTTGAAGGTTGCTGCAATATTGGAGAAAGCAAATGCAATTCGTCAAGTTCTCTCTCTCTCACTCTTCCTCTCTGTTTGCCTTCCTCTTTCTCCTAGTTGTAAACTAAAGAATAAAACAGAAAATTTAGATACATTTAAAGATTAACAAAAAGGAAGAAATCAGAAAAGCATATATAAAAAATCTGGTGAAAAAATATTTAATTTCATACTATTTTTTCAATCTCATTCGTCTTGGTGAAAAAAGAGAAACTGTATTTGACTATAAGATACTTGATGTTGGATTTTGGTGTAGATGTATTCTTTTTTTGAGATATAAGGTAGATCACGCTCTCAGTTTTTCTGCTAATGAGCGCACTTTGTCTATGAAAATGGAACCTTTTGTTGAATTTTCTCATAGCATGACCGGGAATTGGTTCTCTGCTTTTCTTTTTTAGCATAACGGTAGCTTATGGTGCTTCTTTTTTAAATATATCAATTCTACTAATTATATTTATTTATTTCCAACATCATAGCCATATCATGTTTAAAAAACAAATTCATGTTTTTCCTTATAATTTGTTATAAATGAAAGTAAAAATAACTAAAATCTATTTTTAAAAGTGAAATTCAAACTCAAATTATTCTTTAAATAAAAACTATTCAATAATCTAAAAACCCGAATCACCACATTTAACTCTCACAGCAAGACCGACACGTGCGAAGCACGTGGCTGCAACTAGTCTCTATCTATAAGTATATTAGATATCATGGTTGGTTTATTGTAGCTCCCCTCACATTTGTACCGTTGAAAGCTTTCGTCTTTGTAATTTGTTGTTTCCTTTTTCTCTTCACAACTGCTCTTTTTTCCCCTCCCCTGAAGCGTTAGTGTTTTGTTCTTTGCATTTTCTTCTTTGCATTTTCTTCAGTGTTTCTCTCTCTTCTTTTGTGTTATTCTCTCTCTCACATTTTCTTTCTTCTTCTCTGTCTGCTTCTTGATTGTCCACCTGTCTCTATATTTTGATGGACGGGGAACCTGTTATTTACGGCTCTTAAGATGACGCTATCTAGAAATTATTACATGAAGGTGAGATATTTGCTAAATATATATATATATATATATAACTTTCTCTTTCTAGGGCTTTTTATCAGATATGATATTATTCTCTTTTATGCAGGTTGCTTCTCCTTCAATTGGGTACGCTTCTTTCTTCTTTTTTGTTCTTTTTCTTTTTTTTTTCCACTTGGTTTTTTAACTTTTTCAAGTTATTGATGAGGTTTTTATTTTTATTTTTTGCTGGAAGGTTATTGATGAGTCGGTGTTGATTTTTTTCGTTGGCACAATTTCATTCCATTTTTGAAGATCTTTTGGAATTTTCATTCATCTGTTAAAAGTTAATAGCAATGGTTGGTTGAAAGTAATGACGGCACTATAATGTATAGTTGTTATAGCTAAGGCCATCTGTACTTATAAAGACTTTTTTTGTTTTTTTGTTTTGTTTTTTTGCTCGACTCCTTCGAATTTGAACGTGACCGGAAGACGATTCAAGCATTTGTTCTACAAAAACAGTTAGGTACTATTTTATCCTATATGTGTAGAGAAAAGTGCACCTCTATCATTGAATTTTGAAAGTTCCTTTTTAACTTCTCTCGATGAAGTCATGGTCCCGTGTTGGACACTGTATTGACTATTATAGTTGTTGAAATTCAAACTAGCCGAATCTAGAGGATTGTTAGGTTCCTAGAATCATGGATATAAACTACTGCTACTATGTAGGATCTGTTGTAAACTAATTCCTAGAAATATGTAAAGTAGTTCCTAGTATCTAGGAGTTTTTTTAGGATTAGCTTTTACGTTTCTCTGTGTATAAATACACCTGGAGTTTATTCAATTAATAATAGAAGAAAATTCTAATTATTCAAATCTTTATGGTATTAGAGCTCTAGGCTCTCTAACCCTAATTTCCTAGCCGTCACCTCTAGCCTATCCTCACCACGGCCGAATCTGAACAAACCTCCAGAGACTCCTCGTCATCAGCTTCCCCTAATGTCTCTATCAACCCTCATACCGCAACTGACAACAACCTTGCCCCCATCATCAGTCACAAACTTAATGGCCACAACTATCTTCAATGGTCACAGACCATAATGATGTACATTAATGGACGAAGCCGCGATGACTATATCACTGGTGCTGCTGTCCAACCAAGCACCAGTGATCCCAAATTCAAGACATGGAGAGCTGAAAATAATCTGGTCATGTCCTGGCTAATCAGTTCAATGATGACAGAAATAGGCGAGAATTTCCTTCTCTATACGACTGCCAAAGAAATTTGGGATGCAGCCCCATGACACCTTCTCTAGCAGTGAAAATACTGTTGAACTCTTCCATGTGGAGAGTATCCTTCAAGATCTACGACAAGGAGATCAACCAGTAACAACCTACTTCACCATTTTGACACGGTATTGACAGCAGCTCGATCTGTTCGAAACTCACGAGTGGAAGTATTCTGATGACAGCACCTACTTCAAGAAAATAGTGGAGATCAAACGTATCTTCAAATTTCTAATGGGTCTGGACAAATCTCTTGATGAAGTACGCAGTCGGATTTTAGGCACCAAACCCATTCCAAGTCTCCGTGAAGTTTTCTTTGAAGTACGACGGGAGGAAAGCCGCAAACGAGTCATGATGGGACGATTCGATTCAACTTCTGATGGATCAGCCCTTGCAACAATCAGTTCTCTTCGGAGCTAGCTGCCGCCCTTGCTATTCGCGGAATGCCAAAAAACTCCCGTCGAGGACGCTCCTGGTGTGACCACTGCAAAAAAGCAAGGCCACTTAAAGGAAACGTGTTGGAAGCTACACTGGAAACCTCTTGATTGAAAGCCAAGCCATACTGCTGGAGATCGTGAAAGTCGAGGGAATACTGCTGCTACAGAACCCACGAGGTCTCAGAGTCAGATTCCCTTCACTAAGGACCAGCTGGAACTATTTCAGCAGCTAATCAACAAAGCACAGCTCTCGGCCAATTCGGCAATTTCAATGGACGGGACATCACAAGGCACTAGCAACCTTGCACTTCATGTAGCCAAGTCACCATCATCTTGGATAGTCAATTCGGGAGCCTCAGACCACATGACAGGTGATAGAACGTTATTCACAACATATATTCCATGTCAGGACTATCAGACTGTCCGAATAGCCAATGGCACACGTTCACGAGTAGCTGGAACAGGAACCATACAAGTTTCAAAGACCCTTACCATCCACTCAGTTTTATTTGTTCCTGACCTAGATTGTAACCTAATTTATGTGAGAAAACTGACTAATGACCTTCACTGCGAGACTAAGTTTTTTGCTAAATCTTGTGTTTTTCAAGACTTGAGTTCGGGGAAGATGATTGGCAGTGCTGACATATGTGCAGGCTTGTATCTCCTCAACACAACTACCACCTCAATTTGTTCCCAGGTTAATAAAACATGTGTCAGTCCTCAATGCTGGTTTGTCAATAGTCTAGAGTCAATGAGTCACGCAAATAAAGATAGTGCAATCTTAATGTGGCACTATAGGTTAGGTCATCCAAATTTCATGTACTTGAAACGCTTGTTTCCATCATTATTCATTAATAAAGATCCAAAGTTTTTCCAGTGTGATATTTGCCAGTTATCTAAACACACCTGAAGCACTTGCCCCGTCCATATAAACCAACTCATCCTTTCTCTCTTATTCATGGTGATATTTGGGGTCCAAACAAAATTTCAAATATCACTGGAGCGAGATGGTTTTTACTATTGATAGATGATCATACCCGTGTGAGCTGGACATTTCTCATGAAAGACAAGTCTGAAACCAGTCAAATATTCAAAAACTTTCATAAAATGATTCAAACACAGTTTCAAGCAAATATTCAAAATTTCAAGACAAATAATGCCCGAGATTTCTTCAATTCCACTCTTGGTCCCTACCTCACATCCTATGGCATTGTTCATCAAACTAGCCGAATCTAGAGGATTGTTAGGTTCCTAGAATCATGGATATAACTGCTGCTACTATGTAAGATATGTTGTAAACTAATTCCTAGAAATATGTAAAGTAGTTCCTAGTATCTAGGAGTTTTCTTAGGATCAGCTTTTACGTTTCTCTGTGTATAAATACACTTGGAGTTTATTCAATTAATAATAGAAGAAAATTCCAATTATTCAAATCTTCAATAGTATAATGTGTATTTAACTTGAAAATCTTGCGCTCTTATTAGAATCAAGGTCTTTGCCTAGTTATTTTATCAAAGAAAACTTAACACTTGTGACTTAGTGCAGAGGAAAATTCCCCATTGCTCTGTCTCCCAATTGGTGTGTCATGTGCAGAGAAAAGTCAAAAACAACAGATCATTTATTGCAAGATGGCTCGGAGTCTTTAGGGAAAAGTTTTTGGAGCAGTTAAACTGAAGTGGTGCTTTCTAGCCTAAAGTTGTGCTATTCTGATGGAGGTTTTTAGGGTTTCCGAAGAAGGAAAAAGGCTCAAACCATACGAAGAACAATGCTTTTAGCTGCTCTTTGTGTAATATGGAATGAGAGAAATCATCGAATTTTTTAAGAGAGTGAAATGGTTGTTGAAGACTTATTTGAGAAGGCAAAATACCTTGCTTCTCTGTGGGCTGCAACAGATGCCATTGTCTTTGATAATATTAGGTTGGAGGACATTCTGAGTTGAGATGCTGGTTGTGTTGTTACGTAATCTTGTTTTCTAATTTTTTTTGGTTTTCTTTTTGCCTTTTGGATGGATCTGTCGTGCATCTTTAATCTTTTATTTACTCTTTGTTCTGCGTTTATTTTTTAATAAAATTTTCACTTGTTTCTTATAAAAAAAAAACATGTATTTGCAATACTTGTATTTGTTGGATCCATAACCTAACAGCTACATGAAAATCTTGTGCGTGCTTCTGTTTAACATTATCTTTGTTTTTGAGGTTTTAGTTTTTGCTATCTTTTAACTACTTTTGTGTACTTCGACAGAGACAGATACGTAACCATACATAGAAGTGGTTTCTAAATGTTCAAGAGAGTAGGACTGATACATTGGATTTGTGCTTATCTTTTAATACTTTTAATTGAGTGTTTTGTTAGTTTTAGAGTGTTTTTATTAGTTAATTTATGTATTTTTAGTTGATTTTACAGATTAGCATCATTTGGAGTTCGTAGTTGAGTGTTTGAGTAATCTTTGAAGCTAAATTGAGATTGGAGAGCATCGGCCTTGAAAGATGGCACCTAGGCCTTGAAATGGTTCATTTGCAATACAAAAACCCGAGAGAAGAGAGCCTAGGCTTTGTACAATGGAGTCATGGTGTCAAATTACGCAATGAAGTAATTTTCTGCCCAGGGCCATAGCTCTACTTCGAAGCATTGTGTGGATAGGTTATTTTTCATGCCAGGGCCGCGGCGTCTAAATAGTAGGGCCGCGGTGCTACTTCAAAAATTTTGCCGACTTAAGTTCATTTGAGTTCCAAAAATAGGATTTTTAGGGTTATTTTTTAGGTTTTTTGGGAAGAAACGGAGGGGGAGAGGACCCTCTGTGATTATGGTGTCCACAACAAATTAACATAGCCTTGTTGGAAGAGCTGAGAGATAAAAAATTAGGGGAATTATTTTGGGGAATTTTGGGTCACTCTTTTAGGATTTTTATTTTTGGTTTTAGCTTTTGCAAGGGAGAAAATATTTTGAAGATCAAGAATTGAAGATTGAGGATTGAAAAGTCAAGCTTGGAGCCTGTGACATCTCCATATGAGTTTTTTTCCTTTTAATTTCTCTATCTCTGTATTTTTGTGAATTGAGATGTTGAAACCCTTAATTTATTTTATTTTTATTTTTATGTTTTAATTTTCTTTTGCTAGGGCTATGAGATTACTAATTCTATTTTAATTTCATTTCATTTATTTTTGCTTTCAATCAATTAATTCACTAAGAGTTTATTATTCATGGTTGTTATTTCTTTCTCTATGCTTAATGCTTTCAATTATCTGGCCAATTTTTGAATTGTTTTGGAGACCTAGATTGAAATCCCAGAAGGAGATTTTTAGGAATAGCTTCTTGTGAGAGAAATCGTAAGGTGCATGCAACATCTACCAATAGTAACATGACTTGTGTGAACAATTAAGAGAACCATAAAGCGTAATGAATTTCGAAGGTGGTAGAATTCACATCGAGAGATAGTGGGTTTACATGTTAGGAATGTATTTGATAGCATCCCCCAAAAGACTATTAAATAATTTAGGGTTACTCGTTCTAACACATGAATAATAGGCAATGTTAGTAAGAATAATGAATTAAAGAATATTAGATTTTGTGAAATCATTTGCCCTAGTCTTTAATTTGTTTGAGTCTATTATTTATTTGAGTTTTTATTTGTATTTTGCTCTTACTATTTTTCTATTTTATTTTAGGTTGTTCAAATAATTTTAGAGTTAATCAATTTCGGTACTTAATTAAAATTACGCAATCCTCATGAGAACGATACTTTATTCACTACTTTATTACTTGTATGCGATATTGTGCACTTGCAAATTTTCACATCAGTGACCAATGAACAAGTACCTCCCCCTTGGACATTTTTGTTTCATCCATTGCTACATAATGATCCATTTTATTTGTTTTCTTTTTTTAGGTCTTATATTTCTAATTGACAAAGTTCATTCTATTCAACTTTGTAGATCACTACAATACCACATGTCGTTTTTGTGCATAAAAAAAATGACATGTTGTTTTGTTTGTGAATGTTTTTTCTCTTTTGTCAAAACAACATGTCGTTTTGTTTGTGCCTCTTTTTTCAGGCACAACGTTGTTTTTGTTATATTTTATTTTATTTTTTAAAGGTAAAAAATATAGAAAATTATAACAAAATAGAATATTTTTTGAAAAATGGTGCCGCTTGTTGCATTAATTGTTAAAAATTGTGTATTAGTTTTAGAACGCAAAAGATACATAAAAATCTAAATTTTTGACCCATCCGAGCCCCTGGGTGCCCCACTACGCTAGTCAGAGACTTTTTGACCGCATTTTCTTTTGTCATAATTTGACGCCATTTTTGACAAGCATGCTCTGAATAATGTATGGATCGTGTCTGCAAAATTTCTGAAGTTTTTGACGTCGTATTTATTTTGTTTTATTTTTCAATGACTAAAAATAGGGAAAATAATGAAAAATAGAATATTCATCAAACAATGGCGCCGCTTATTGCATTAATTCTAAAAAATCATATATTAATTTTAGAAGGTGAAACATAAATAAAAATGTTAATTTTTGACTCACCTGGTGCCGCTTGTTGCATTAATTCCTAAAAATAATGTATGAATTTTATAATGTAAAACATTAATAAAAATATCAATTTTTGATCTATCCCGGCCCCTGGGCGACCCAGTGGGCGGGTTTTTTTGGTAGCGTTTTCTTTTTTCATAATTTGAGGCCATTTTTTGTAGGCATGCTTATAAAAATGTAAGGATCTTGTCTGCAAAATTTTAGAATGTTTTGACGTCGTTTTTATTTTACTTTATTTTTGAAAGACGAAAAATAGAGAAAATCCTTAAAAATAGAATTTTTTGTCCTTTTGTCAAAATGACATCGTTTTTCTCAACATAAGAAAAATGACATATCGTTTTGCTTTTTAAAGTATTTTTTCGTTTTTGTCAAAACGACGTCATTTTTTAGCATCAGAAAAAATGACACGTTGTTTTACTCATGAAAGTTTTTTTCCTTTTTTAAAACGACGTCATTTTCTTGTGAAGTTTTTTGTCAAAACAACATGTCATTTTGTATGCTTTTTCTTTCTTTTCAAAATGACATGTCGTTTTGTAGGTGACATTTTTTCATGGTTTTATGGAAAACGACGTCGTTTCTAGTGTTCAGAAAAAAAATGACAAGTCGTTTCGTTCGTGATGTCGTCTCGTTCATGAAAGTTTTTTGTTGTTTTTGTCCAAATGACGTCGTTTTGAGTCAATAGTACAAATTGACATGTTGTTTTGTTGCTGAAAGATTTTTGTCTTTTTCACAAAACAACGTCATTTTTCCATATCAGAAAAATGACATGTCATTTTGTTTGTGGATTTTTTTTGTTCTTGACAAAATGACATGTCGTTTTGATGCAGAAAAAAAAAACATGTCATTTTGTTTGTGAAAGTTTTATCTCTTTTGTCAAAACAACACGTCGTTTTGTTTGTGACTCATTTTTTAGGCACAACGTCATTTTTACTATATTTTATTTTTCTTTTCAAAGGCAAAGAATATAGAAAATCATAAAAAAAATTATAATATTTATCGAAAAAATAGTATCGCTTGTTGCATTAATTGTTAAAAATCATGTATTAATTTTAGAACGCAAAAGATAAATAAAAATGTGAATTTTTAACCCATCCCAGCCCCTGGGCACCCCACTGCGCTAGCCGGAGACTTTTCATCAACGTTTTCTTTTTTCATAATTTGATGCCACCTTTGGCCTGTATGCTCAAAATAATGTAAGGATCGTGTCTGAAAAATTTCTCAACTTTTTGACGTTGTATGTATTTATTTTATTTTTCAAAGACAAAAAAATATGAAAAATCATAAAAAATGAATACTCATCAAACAATGGTGCCGCTTGCTGCATAAATTCCTAAAAATCATATTTTAATTTTAGAATGTGAAACATAAATAAAAATGTTAATTTTTAACTCATCCCGACAACTTGGCGCCCCATTGCGCAAGCAGGGTGTTTTTTAGTAGCGTTATTTTTTTCATAATTCGAGGTCATTTTTTGCAAGCATGGGCATGCTCAGAACAATGTAAGGATCATGTCTGCAAAATTTTTTATTATTTTGACATCATTTTTATTTTATTTTATTTTTCAAAGACGAAAAATAGAGAAAATCATACAAAATAGAATATTCATCAAAAAATGGTGCCGCTTGTTGTACTACTTCTAAAAAATCATGTATTAATTTCATAACATAAATATAAAAAATGTGAATTTTTGAGCCATCGCGGCCACTTGGCACCCCACTACGCGAGTTGGGGGCTTTTTGGCAGCATTTTTATTTTTCCTAACTCGATTCCATTTTTTGCAGGCATGCTCAGAATAATGTAAGGATTGTATTTGCAAAATTTCAAAACTTTATGACGTCGTTTTTATTTTATTTCATTTTTCAAAGACAAAAAATAGGAAAAATCATAAAAAATAGAATATTCATAAAAAAAAGGGTGCTCCCCATTGCATTAAGTCCTAAAAATCATATATTAATTTTAGAATGTGAAACATAAATACAAATGTTAATTTTTGGCTCATCCTGGGCCCTGAGCGTCCCACTGCACGAGTCGTGTGCTTTTTGGCGGAGTTTTCATTTTTCATAATTGGAGGCCATTTTTTGTAACGATGCTCAGAAAAATGTAAGGATTGTGTCTACAAAATTTCAGAATTTTTTGACATCATTTTTATTTTATTTTATTTTTCAAAAATGAAAAATATAGAAAATCATAAAAAATAGAATATTCATCAAAACATGGTGCCGTTTGTTGCATTAATTTCTAAAAATTATGTATTAATTTTAGAATGTAAAACATTAATAAAAATATCAATTTTTGACATTGCATTAATTTCTAAAAATCATGTATTAATTTTAGAATGTAAAACATTAATAAAAATATCAATTTTTGACATATCCCGGCCCTTGGGCAACCCAGTGGGCGGGCTTTTTGGCAGCGTCTTCTTTTTTCATAATTTGAGGCCATTTTTGTAGGCATGCTCAGAAAATGTAAGGATCTTGTCTGCAAAATTTAAAATGTTTTGATGTCATTTTTTATTTTATTTTATTTTATTTTTCAAATGCGAATATAGAGAAAATCATAAAAAATAGAATTTACATCGTTCTTCTCATTAGAAGGAAAACGACATATTGTTTCACTTTTTAAAGTATTTTTTCGTTTTTGTCAAAACGACGTCGTTTTTTAGCATCAGAAAAAATGACATGTCGTTTTACTCGTGAAAGTTTTTTTCCTTTTCTAAAACGACTTCGTTTTGACGCATCAATAAAAATGACGTGTCATTTTCTTGCAAAGTTTTTTGTCAAAATGACATGTTATTTTGTTTGTTTTTTCTTTCTTTTCAAAATGACATGTCGTTTTGTAGGTGACACTTTTTCGTGGTTTTATGGAAAACGACGTCGTTTCTAGTGTTCAGAAAAAAAATGACATGTCCTTTCGTGTGTGAAAAATTTTTGTTATTTTTGTCAAAATGACGTCATTTTGAGTCAATAGTACAAATTGACATGTCATTTTGTTGCTGAAAGATCAGAAAAATGACATGTCGTTTTGTTTGTGGATTTTTTTTGTTCTTGACAAGACGACATGTCATTTTGATGCATAAAAAAAACAACATGTCCTTCTGTTTGTGAAAGTTTTTTCTCTTTTGTCAAAACGACATGTCCTTTTTGTTTGTGTCTCTTTTTTTAGGTACAACGTCGTTTTTATTATATTATATTTTATTTTTGAAAGGCAAAAAATATAGAAAATCATAAAAAAAAATATAATATTTATCGAAAAATAGTGCCGCTTGTTGCATTAATTGTTAAAAATCATGTATTAGTTTTAGAACGCAAAAGATAAATAAAAATGTGAATTTTTAACTTATCTCAGCCTCTGGGCACCCCACTGCGCTAGCCGGAGACTTTTTAGCAGCGTGTTCTTTTTTCATAATTTGATGCCACTTTTGGCCTGCATGCTCAGAATAATGTAAGGATCGTCTCTGCAAAATTTATGAACTTTTTGACGTTATATTTATTTTATTTTATTTTTCAAAGACGAAAAATAGGAAAAATTATATAAAAAAGAATATTCATCAACAATGGTGCCGCAATAATTCCTAGAAATCATTTATTAATTTTAGAATATGAAACATAAATAAAAATGTTAATTTTTAACTCATCCCGGCCACTTGGCTCCCAACTGCACGGGCGGGGTATTTTTTGGCAGTATTTTCTTTTTTCATAATTCGAGGTCATTTTTTGCAGGCATGCTCAGAATAATGTAAGGATCATGTCTGCAAAATTTCTGATTGTTTTGACATTATTTTTATTTTATTTTATTTTTCAAAGGCAAAAAATAGAGAAAATCATAAAAAATAGAATATTCATCAAAAAATGGTGCCGCTTGTTGCATTAATTCCAAAAAATCATGTATTAATTTCATAACGTAAAAGATAAAAAATGTGAATTTTTGACCCATCGTGACTTGGCACCCTACTACGCGAGTTGGGGGCTTTTTGGCAGCATTTTTATTTTTCATAGCTCGATTCCATTTTTTCCAGGCATGCTCAGAATAATGAAAGGATTGTATATGCAAAATTTCAGAACTTCATGAAAAAATGTTGTGGCTTATTGCATTAATTCCTAAAAATCTTATATTAATTTTAGAATGTGAAACATAAATAAAAATGTTAATTTTTGACTCATCCTGGCCCCTGGGTTCCCGAGTGCGCGGGTTGGGTGCTTTTTGGCATCGTTTTCTTTTTTCGTAATTAGAGGCCATTTTTTGTAGGCATGCTCAGAAAAATGTAACGATCGTGTCTGTAAAATTTTAGAACTTTTTTACGTCATTTTTATTTTATTTTATTTTTCAGAAAAAATGGCGCTGCTTGTTGCATTAATTCTTAAAAATCATGTATTAATTTTAGAATGTAAAACATTAATAAAAATATTAATTTTTGACCTATCATGGCCCCGGGGTGACCTAGTGTGTGAGGTTTTTGGTAGTGTTTTCTTTTTTCATAATTTGAGGCCATGGGCATGCTCAGAAAAATTAAAGGATCTTGTTTGTAAAATTTTAGAATGTTTTGACGTCATTTTTATTTTATTTTATTTTTCAAAGACAAAAAATAGAGAAAATCATAAAAAAAATAAAATTTTTTGTCGGTTTGTCAAAATGACGTCATTTTTTCTCATCAGCATAAAAATGACATATCGTTTCGCTTTTTAAGGTATTTTTTCATTTTTATCAAAATGACGTCATTTTTTAGCATTAGAAAAAATGACATGTCGTTTTGCTCGTGAAAGTTTTTTTCCTTTTTTAAAACGTCATCATTGTGATGCATCAATAAAAACGACATGTCGTTTTCTTGTGAAGTTTTTTGTCAAAACGACATGTCGTTTTGTAGGTTTTTTTTTTTTTTCAAAACGACATGTCATTTTGTAGGTGACTCTTTTTCGTGGTTTTATAGAAACGACGTCATTTCTAATCATCAGAAAAAAACATGTCGTTTCGTTCGTGAATGTTTTTTGTTATTTTTTTCAAAATGATGTCGTTTTGAGTCAATAGTAAAACATGACATGTCATTTTGTTGCTGAAAGATTTTTATCTTTTTCACAAAACGACTTCGTTTTGTCGGATCAGAAAAATGACATGTCGTTTTGTTTGTGAATTTTTTTCGTTCTTGACAAAACAACATGTCATTTTGATACATATAAAAAAATCACATCTCGTTTTGTTTGTCAATGTTTTTTCACTTTTTGTCAAAATGATATGTCGTTTTGTTTTTCAATGTTGTTTCACTTTTTGTCAAAATGACATGTCGTTTTGTTTCTGCCTCTTTTTTGTAGGCACAACGTCATTTTTATTATATTATATTTTATTTTTCAAAGGCAAAAAATATAGAAAATTATAAACTATAGAATATTTATCAAAAAATGGTGCCACTTGTTGCATTAATTCTTAAAAATCGTGTATTAGTTTTAGAACACAAAAGATAAATAAAAATGTGAATTTTTGACACATCCCAACCTTTGGCCGCCCCACTAAGCTTGCCGGAGACTTTTTGACAGCGTTTTCTTTTTTTATAATTTGATGCCATTTTTTACATGCATGCTCAGAATAATGTAAGGATTGTGTCTGCAAAATTTTAGAACTTTTTGACTTCTTTTTTGTTTTATTTTATTTTTCAAAGACGAAAAATAGGGAATATCATAAAAAATAGAATATTCATCAAATAATGGTGCCGCTTGTTGCATTAATTCTTAAAAATTATATATTAATTTTAGAATGTGAAACATAAATAAAAATGTTAATTTTTAACTTATCCCGGCCACTTAGGGTGCTTTTTAGTAGCGTTTTATGTTTTCATAATTCAAGGCCATTTTTTGCAGGCATGCTTAGAATAATGTCAAGATCATGTCTGTAAAATTTCAGAATGTTTTGACATCATTTTTATTTTATTTTATTTTTCGAGGACGAAAAATAGAGAAAATCATAAAAAAGAGAATATTCATAAAAAATGGTGTCGTTTGTTGCATTAATTCTTAAAAATCATGTATTAATTTGAGAATGCAAAAGATAAAAAAAAATGTTAATTTTTGACCCATTCTGGCCACTTGGCGCCCCACTACGTGAGTTGGGGGCTTTTTAGCAGCGTTTTCTTTTTTCATAGTTTGATTTCATTTTTTGCAGGCATGCTCAGAATAATGTATTGATTGTGTCTGCAAAATCTCAAAACCTTTTAACGTCATTTTTTATTTTATTTTATTTTTCAAATTCAAAAAATTGGGAAAATCATAAAAAAATAGAATATTCATCAAAAAATGGTGCCGCTTATTGCATTAATTCCTAAAAATAATATATTAATTTTAGAATGTGAAACATAAATAAAAATGTTAATTTTTGACTCATCCTGACCACTGGGAGCCCCACTTCGCGGGCCAAGTGCTTTTTGGCAGCGTTTTCTTTTTTCATAATTTGAGGCATTTTTTACAGGTATGCTCAGAAAAATGTAAGGATCGTGTCTGCGGAATTTCAAAACTTTTTGACGTTGTTTTTATTTTATTTTGTTTTTTAAAATAAAAAATAGAGAAAATTATAAAAAATAGAATATTCATCAAAAAATGGTGCCGCTTGTTGCATTAATTCCTAAAAATCATATATTAATTTTGGAATGTAAAACATAAATACAAATGTTAATTTTTGACTCATTCTGGCCCCTGAGCGCCCCACTGCGTGGGCCGAGTGCTTTTTGATAGTGTTTTCTTTTTCATAATTCGAGACCGTCTTTTGCAAGTATACTCAGAAAAATGTAAAGATCGTGCCTGTAAATTTTCAGAATTTTTTGACATCGTTTTTATTTTATTTTGTTTTTCAAAAATAAAAAATAGAATATTCATAAAAAAAATGGTGCCGCTTGTTGAATTAATTCCTAAAAATCATGTATTAATTTTAGAATGTAAAACATTAATAAAAATTTCAATTTTTGACCCATCTCAGTCCTTGGGCGACTGAGTGGGCGGACTTTTTGGTTGCGTTTTCTTTTTTTATAATTTGAGGCTATTTTTTGTAAGCATGCTAAAAAAATGTAATGAAACGAAAGGGCTTAGCTTCTTGAATTTGTATGATTCTCAATCCATGTAACTACTTCCATCATTCCACGTTGAGATTTATTAAACTGAAGTTTGTGTGGAAAATCTATTGTTTTGCATCTAAACGGACAAAAATTTGTACTTTAACTAAAAGCCAAGTTTTCTTTTCATAAGAATTTGGAGCAAACTTAGCGTATCGTATTGTAGCTTATGACTTGTTTAGTTTATAAAATTAAGGCGTGACACAAATTATAAACATTCAAATCTATAAATCAAATGGTACATAAGAATTTTGATAATTGGATCTAACAAATTGAGCTTTTGAATACGCGGATCGAGGAGAAGATACAATTAGGAAAAAAAAAAAAAAAACGTAATTTCATGACTATTTTGACAAGTAGAAATATTCTACGAGAATGGTGATTTTCTTTTTCATTTTTCCAAATCTCATGATTATACTCGTAATGAATGTCGAGGAATAGAAGCTGACATGAATGTCAATTCTATTTTAGTGGCCTAATCACAAACAAGCCGTACAACATTCCTCACGTGCGTAGGAAATTCGTAATCAAATCCCTTCCCAGACAATATAATGTCACTTGGTCCAGAATATTGTATTAAAGAATAGCAACCAATTAACAATAGTTGGAAATCTGTTGTCCAGATATGAGATCCTTGAAATGTGGATTTTGCATAAAAAACGAGTAAATGCTCACAATTTTAAGGACATAATCATTTCCAAAGAAATTTTAATTTTGTACGGTTATTTGAAAGAAATTTTTGTCAAACACGTTTTTAGATTTTCTTATTTGAATTTTTTTTTTTTTTGAAATAGAAAAAGTCATTTCACATGAACTAAATTACACAAGACAAAAATAGCCATAAATATAAAGAAATTCGACCCCAAATCAATTATTGGATTTATGAGTAAAAGCTACAATAGCACATGGATGAATACATGTACCGAGACTCAAACAGGGGAGATATGCTCGGTACATAAACTTTGAGTTTGACCATTAAACAACACCAAAACAGTCGATGAATTAGCCCAGTTGACCAAGACTAATCCAACGTAACGGGGGCAATCATACCATGACATATACAAAACTCTGTTGAGAATGGTGTCCTAGAAGCATGGGATATAATATGATATTTATTATTTATTTAATAAAAGAGTTTATTCATTATTTTATGTGCATATATTATTGAATATTTTATGAATATCACTGAAAATTCCATTGTTATTTATGTGACCTTAAATATTGTATATAAATGTTATATGCGAAAGGATAATAATCAAAACGATGTTCGTAACGAAATTTAATTAAAGTTCAGAATCTTAAATTAAAACATTACTAATACATGTCATTCCCATTCATAATGAAATGGTATTATCCGCACTGTTAATATGGAGAGATATTGATTGAGTGTATTAGGCATAATAAGATTATGTGAAATAAGGACATGGACACAATGTGAATTTCTGATTCCATTAAGTATAGAAATTCTAATTGCGTCTACCGATGGTCATATATAGAATGATCTTAATCATGAGTTTTTAGCAGACTCCTATTTGTGAATTTATGTCTTTTGATTTACTTGGTACGGATTCTGAAATGTTGAATCATATTCCTTGTATTTTGGAGACATGGTGAAGTGAGTAGCCGAAAATGTTATTATACGAGATGGAATCCATTCCTTTTTAAGAAAGAATTAGATAGATAATTCTCTTGAGAGTTGATTTAATACTTGGACTAATAAGAGCTCCGATTTATGAATTTATTTTATGAATCACTATCCATTAGAGAATCAAATGGTATTCAAGGATAAATATGTAATTAGAGAGGTTAACGGATTTCACCTAGCTATAATTATGAGATATTTATGGATGATTAATCTATATGTAATGACTATATTAAATAGACACTTCACAATTTAAAAGTAATTTATGTCTATAATTATGGGAGTGCAATTCTAAGTTTATAGTTGAGTAACTTTTGGAATTAAACTAAAATTAATTAATTAATTAAAGAATTTAATTAATTATTAATTTTATTAGAGCTCGAAATTATAGGTCCATGAATCCCCGCGTCGTCCTTGTAATCCTACAAGACACTAAGGGCAAAATAGAAATTTTAGAATTATGGAATTCTAAAATAAAACACTCAAGAATAATTAATTGATAATTAATTATAAATTATGTAATGACTATATTAAATAGACACTTCACAGTTTAAAAGTAATTTATGTCTATAATTATGGGAGTGCAATTCCAAGTTTATAGTTGAGTAACTTTTGGAATTAAACTAAAATTAATTAATTAATTAAAGAATTTAATTAATTATTAATTTTATTAGAGCTCGAAATTATAGGTCCATGAATCCCCGCGTCGTCCTTGTAATCCTACAAGACACTAAGGGCAAAATAGAAATTTTAGAATTATGGAATTCTAAAATAAAACACTCAAGAATAATTAATTGATAATTAATTATAAATTAAATAATGTGATTATTTAAATTTAAATTTGAATTTTAGAACACACATGTGAAGGTGTTCACATGGTATGAACGCCTAGCACAGTGTGAATCCCTCTAAGATTCAATTTCTTGCTCTCTAAATTATCCAATTGACTTATTTGATAAGTTGTCTAATTTGAAATTCAAATTAATTTAAGTTTGACTTAAATTAAAATTTTAATTTGAGTCTAATTGAACTGTAGGATAAATGCATAATTTTACCCTATTCCCTAGCTGCAGTTGCGCCTACCACAGGGAGGAATCTCTTGGTGATGGCCGATCAACATGTGGATAAAGGGAGTGGATTTTGTTTCAAAATCAAATTAGAAATGAGAGATAATTATCAAGCTTTATCTTGGAGATAAAGTTTAGACTTCTTTTGAGAATCTGACTACTACTCTATAAATAGGAGATTGCAGAAAATTAGAAAACACAATTTTTGCTCTCTCCTAGCTATATTGGCCAAATTATAGAGTGTGAGGAAAGGAAAAATTTTCTCTAAAAAACGTCGTGCCTGTGTTGATATTCGTGAAAAACTTGAGTATTTATTCATTAATCCCGTTTTATTTTAGGTGTGCTCACACACACATCTTCGAAGATTCTAAGAATTGACGAGAAAAATTCGGGTGATCTAAGCTAGCTCAGAGCAAGGAACGTTCATGGATAAAAAACTCAAGTTATCAACCTAATCGTTCGCTAAGTAAATAAATTAATTTGATTAATTTGTTCGTGCATAAATTAATGTAATCTATAGAGTATCTCAACATTTTATAAAAATTTTGTTATACACAATCCGTTAGATATACGCTTTCGCATCTGAAATCGTCTCGAAAACTAACAAACTCTAGCCGGAAATCATACACCACACCGTTTACAGACGATCTTAAGGCATGTTCACTTTGCTGATTCGAGTTTGTAATTTGAGTTGAGATGTGATTTTGTGTGAAAGCTTTTTACTGTAGCAAAAAAGTTAGATGTGACTGTTTGTGAAAGCTTTTTACTGTAACAAAACTCGAATTATAAATTCGAATCGGTGAAATGTACGGGGCCTTAATTAATTTTTGAACTATTTATCTTATATCAACTTATTAGTCCTTTTAAAAAAAAAAAAAAAAAAAAAAAAGTAGTCATTTTAAAACTACGTAAAAGCGTTGAAATTGAATATGTTTTCCCCTTCAGATCTGTCTATGAAACTATCGAAATAGTTGATCTGACATGTATAAAAATGTTTAATGAGAGTGATTTGGTAAAATGACACTTAATAGGCTTAAATTCCACTTTTAGACACTAATTAAAAAAGTAAATTATTAAAGCAAAATAATTCTTAGAAAAAAAGAATCAGTAAACGTGATTTTTAAAATTAAAAAAAAAAAAAAAAATCTTAGATTTGTCTTGTGGGGTCCAAATCTTGTTTATAGTGGGGTGCTCGCCAATCGCCATAGGGAAGAAGGGGTAAGGGTGCCGTGTTAGGTCTGTTATTGCATTAATTTTATGGATTGTTCTTGACAGGAGCATTTTAACGTTTTTTTGCAGTTTAAGGGTTGTAATGACTATTAAAAATTTACAAGGCAAGTTGATCATATAAAATCCATAGTTCCGAAGATATTTACAAAATAAACCATTTCTTTTATAGAATTGTAAAAATTAAACCCTTAAGCAATAGCTCACACATTTGACTTCAAACAATATGTAAATTCACCCAAGCTTAATAAAAAGGATGGAGGCTTTATAACTGCACAATAATGATGGAATATCTTTTTAGTCTATCAAAGAAGTATATATCCTACTTATTCAGTCACTACTTTAACTTCAGAGGTATATAGAATTAGTCAAAGTTAGAAGAAAATTTATTTGGTAAGACAAAAAAAAAAACTACGGATAATTTTTTATTTTTCAGCTATTAAATTTGTATCAGAAATTATTTATTCTGTATACATTTTTAATCTGACGTAATTTTAATCAGATCTAATAGTTAAAAATTGATATTTTCCATAGAGAGGCGCAATTAGAAAAGTTTCAAGTTAGAAAAGTAATGTACAATGGAATTCTGCAAAAAAGGGTACAAGGCATTCTAGCAATGTTTATTTGGTACCTCGCGCTTATTTATTATGAAGCTGTGTCCAGATATATACCGGGCTTATCATCAGGCCGAAAACGTGAATTTTGGCAGACTCTGAAAACAGATAATATTGGCATATGTTTTGTCAATTTGACCATTATTATTCTCACTCGTAACATCTGCAAAATAAAGATAAAAATAACAACACCGGCAGAGAATATGAACACTCTGTTTCACCATGTTGTTGAAATTTCAAAGATGACAAGCCACGACTATAATTACCAAACATAGCTGTGGTATAAAAGGATAAGATGGTTCGAATTTCAAACTCCTCCTTCAGCTGGATGGCATGAGGCAATTCATGGAGAAAGGTGACAAAAAAGTACATATGACTATGACTAGATACATCTCACACTCATATATTTTACCCAAAAAAAAAAAAGTTTCTTATAACGATGTATTCTATAAATTTATCAAAACGTAACATACGTTCCACTCAAATTCTAAAATCATAATAAATTTGGCCCTTACGTTAATTTTCGGATAGAAGGCCTCGGGTGTTGGGGGGCTAAAGTTGGATGTGGGATCAGGCATATAGTCTTCACACTGTTATACGATACCCTTAAATAATTGGATCTTTGTTGGGAACTTTGTATGCATTAGAACAATTATTTATACACCAAAAGAAAAGGTTTGTAGTCCAAAAACACAAGGCTTTTGCATTGTTTTCTGGTGTACCACACTTACTAGCAAAATGGCTTTGCCACAATTGAGGGCCTTTTTAGCTTTTTTTTTTTTTTTTTTCCTTTTGCTTTGATTGCTTTTCAATGCCTTGCAAAATGGGTGGGAAAAGGGATTGGGATTCACCGTCAAAAGCAAGGGCTCATATAATCCATATTTCAAGTTCACAAAGTCAAATGTCAATCCCATAATATAAGTGTAAAACCGTGTACGTATCATTTTTGAGGCATGCACACAGCACATATAATTATCTTCTCTCACTTTTCCCCTATTTACATCAAATTGCTACGCAATTTTGAAGTTTGGCAGTCCATATACCCCAAATATTTATATTTTTCTCTACCTACTCCATTATATAAAGAATATTGTTTTGAAATTCACATTTGTTTGATATTAATAATATCTTAAATTAGGCATCAGAAGCAGATGAAAGCAGAAGACTTTCATTCATGAATGAGATAGTTTGACATTCAAAGGATTGAATTTCAGACTTTTAGACGCATTGATTTCAAGTCCACAAAATTCTCTAAAATTATAATATATTCTACTAAAGTTTAACTTGCTCCAATCCCATCACATGATCACAAATTTGGACTTATTTTCTAATGTTTCTATAAGTATTTTAAAAAAGGTCTGATCTAAAGATAAGGCAGTTTAACCAAATGTATACTAACCATTATGATCTTATTGATGGAGCGGTCTCTTCACTTTAATTAGGTCTTTTAAAGCCTATAACTAAATTTTAACAAGTGAAGATTAAAAAAAAAAAAAAATTAAAACTCAAATTTGGTGAAGAACAAGAAAACCAAACATGTGAGATTCTGAAAGTGGACCAATTTACCAACTCTGGTCTACAGAGGAGCCAACTAAAGCAAAATTTTGGTACCACTTTTTAGACTCTAGAAAATGAAAATTAAAAAAAAAAAAAAATTACAAGCTTTCCCACAAAGTCAAAATTTAAGAGAAGGACATAATTGATCCAAAGCTTTCCGGTATAGCGATAGATCCCAGAAAAGTTCTTGCGCAGAGAAATATAGCACAGATATAGATGAATGGAAATTAATAAAAAATTACAAAAATTCTCAAAGCATTACAACAATTTTCTTCTTCTTTTTTTTTTTCTCATATATTGAATTGAATACAACAAGCTAACAAAATAAACCTATTTTTCTATACAGTATAACCAAAAATCAACTAAAGCCAGAAAAGATCATCTCCTTATGATCTGATCCCATCAAGCTTCACATCTGATTACAAAAAAAAAAAAAAAAAAAAAAAAAAAAAAAAAAAAAATCCAAAAACAAAACTCCGTATACCCAATACAATTCTACAAAAACAAAATATAAGGAAGAAAAAAAATTCAAACTACATAAAAGATCTAAAATATATAGAATCTACCACAGGGTAAATAAAACTCAATTCTTAGGTGAAGAATTGTGCCTCTTTGAAGGGCCAGAAGGAGGAACCGGCTTTCCTTTTGGGAAGAAATTGAAAGTCTGACCTCTAAACTGAAATCCCGTCTGCAGATGAAGCTCGTTATTCTTCTCCGTCGACGTCTGCGACGTCGTTTCGGTGATCTTCATCATCAGCGATATCTTCCCTAGTCGAGCCGCCGAGCAAGAACCGGTAAGCAGAGAAATGATAAGAATTGTTGCGATGATGATCATGAACATGGTTTTGTCTTTTCTGAGTTTAGAAGAGAAATAAGCCATTGTAGAGGAAGAAGAGAAATGTGTTTGGTTTGGAATAGTTATAATGAGGAAGGGTTTAAGGAAGAGGAGTTTTAAGTTTCTAACTTTTTCTTTTTTTTTTTTGTTGGAATTTTTTACGGAGGATCAAGAGGAAGTGTTTGGGTGGTATAAGTATAAATGCATGGGAGAATAGGAAAATGTTTGGCAAATGGCATTGTTAAGAAGGGAAGTAAGAAAGAAAGAGAGGGAAAAAGTGAATCGCACGCCAACGATCAACGACCATTGAATTAGCGAATGTCAACGGCTGAATTGAAAATATAAAATCTTTGCTTCTAAATATTTATATATATATATATATATTTCTAATTTTCTTGGTGCCGTCTTATATATATTACATATTCTCTCTCTCTTTTTTTTTTAATTTGGTTTTTGTGCATTAGATATGCATATTAGCTGTGTATGATTTTAACATTATTGAATTATGTTAAAATTAAAAAACATGTATTTAATAAAGTATGAAATAATTGTCTCCCTTTTTTTGCCCCCGTCAATTCGAAACATTTTCGAGAAAAAATAAAAACGTACAGCTCGGCTTTTTCTTTTTCCTTTCTTTTTTTCCCCCTTTTTTTTGTTTGTTTTTATTTCTTCTTTGGGGATCAAAACACGGCGAGCGTGGAGAACACTGACCACTAATACGGCCAGTTTCTTTCCTTTGATTGGAGAATTGTGGAGAGTGCATACTACTAACCTTTAATGGCGTTTTGGTGATTGAAACTAATAGGATTTTTTTTATTTTTCTTTTCTTTTTCATTTCTTTTCCTTATCACATATGGCCTCTTGTTTGGACACCAAAACTGTTCTCGTCTCTCACGCAGAAAGAAGTCGAAGACTTCAAGGACGGCAAGTTTGCGTAAAGGAAAACATTGGATATTTCATATATACATATATATATATATATATGTGTATATATATTGATTTATTATGTTTGATTAGTTTAATTACACTAATAATTCAACTTCCTCTAAAGTTTGATTATCAGTGTTTGACAATTTCCAATCTAATGAGCAAGTCATCATGTGACACGCTTAGTTATATTTTCTACCAATTAAGTACGTACTTTTAATTTAATTAATTAGTTTGTTATGAAAAAGGAAAACACACTGACTTGTTTCTACGTAAGGGACACATCAATGGAATGAGCCTTGTTGTTTATTACTATTTATCAAATAAACATATGCAACTATATATATATATATATATATGTACGATTTAAGCTAGTTATAAATTAATGTGATCTCCAAAACCTACATTACTTGGAAACCGTTTAATTATTTATTATGTCCCAGTTATGGCTTATTACAAAGGACAGCTTGAAATTATTTGGGCATTTCTAAAATATTTCCTTTTGGAGTAGGAAAAATTCGATAGTTTGTGTATCTTTTGCGTGTGAGAAACTCAGATGAGAAAACAACATCTAATAGGGTCCACTCATATCTCTTTTACCATTCAACTTGAAAAGTAATACACACATGTATTTAGCAGCCATATAGTGTTAAATATAAAAACTATTATTAGTCAACCTCCTAATAGCTTAAGTTTTTAGGATGGATTGGTAAACTAACATGGTATCAAAGCGGGAGGTCCTAAGTTCAAACCCCCGTAATTACACTTTTTATCCCCATTTAAAATTATCATGTGTTGGGTTTTTAATATATATCGGGCTTAAATATTCACGTGTTGGGCTTTTCAATTAATTTATCCACACGATTGCCTATTGTCTAGCCCACACGTGAGGGAGAGTGTTAAAGTATAAAAATTATTATTAGTCCACCTCCTAACAGCTTAAGCTTTTGGGATGAATTGGTAAACTAACATATAGTTAAATATATAATTAGTGAAAACAGCATTATATTTTAATTAACATTAAATCAAATCAAGTCATTAGTGTGTGTGTATTATATATACATATATGTATCATAAAAGTCTTTACTTTGCATAACTACTAGTCCAATATGCACCAATGATATTTGAATTTGATCCAGCTGGTTCCGTAATGAAGTAGACATATAATATTTAGTTGAAATAACGAATTAATAATTTATTGTAGAGTAGACATAATTAATTAACAAAAGAAAATAATACGTATACATATGGGCTTGAGAGGATATCTAAAAAATAGGTAATTAAGAGCTTAATAAACGTCCTAATAATAACTTATCTGCGAATGCCAAGGAATTGGGTTGGATTTGCGTGTTGAACAAGTGGCACTTGCCGCAATGGGGTTGGTACACAATTTTAAAGGTGAAAATTATTCTCATGTCAAATGTCAATGTGATGTGCATGATATCTACCAAAGAATTATAAGCTAATTATAGTTCCAAAGCCGAGAAAATTAAAAAGAAAAAAAAAATCATTTTACAGTAGTGTCAATTTCTACTTGTTAAATTTGATTAAAATTGCGTTAGAATAAAAAATATATACAAAATAGATAGTTTTTAATATAAATTTGATGGTTGAAAAAATTAGTGATTTAAGTCTCGTTCATTTCGCTGTTCGAATCACAACTCGAATTTTTACTACAGTAATTTTTCTCACAAAAGTTTAAATTTAATTTTTTATTACAATATTTTTTTTTCACATGAATTCACTTTATAGCTCAGAGAACCCGAATGAACAAAACAAACGATTCTTATTTTTTTTCATATTTTACCAGAAAAATCTTCAAACAGAAGAGTCAAAAGGAAAAAAAAAATGGAAAAATACATTACCGAATAAGACCGACATTCGAAGCACAGGTCATGGGCGTAGACGTAGAGAGAGCCAAAAATTGGAGATAATTGTGCCACCGAGTTGGTCACCATAGTCACAAAGTCTATGCGTGAATTTCTGCTGATCCTCAGACTTAGTCTTGCTTGAGGGAAACGGAAAAAGAAAAGGACTTAAGACTAATCCTTGATTGGTACTAAACTAATGATCTGGGATTGTTTTTAAAACTAATTATAAGTTGGGTAACATGTACATACTTTCTTAACCTTTAAGCTTATTGATTTTGTAATATGATGTCACTAGTAAGTATTTCCTACCACTAGTAATTTTCAATCAAGACAATCTTTTTTAAACTTGTCAAAGGGTTCTTGATTGACTTGTAAATGTCTCACTACTAACGAGACATCTTTTTGTATCCTATCTAAAAATTCTCCTCTTTTCTATAAAGAGTTTTTTTTTTTTAAATTATTTATTTTAGAGTCATCATTTTGGGACTCTTCTAAACCCCGGATAAAAAAAAAAATCATATCCGAAGAAAAAAAATTATAAAGCAAATTCGACGAAATTTAAACAAGATTAGATGGTCTAGAAGACCACAGTTTCTTCTTTTTCTTCTTATTCTTTTTTTTTCTCATTACAACGTAATTATTCTCTTAAAGAATTTAGAAAAAAAAAAAAAAGGATTTATGGTGGGTTAGATAGATATTACTAGTCATATTGAAATTTATTAATAATCTTATAATATTCTATAAATAACGAAAACTATAAACAATTACTATGTAATTTGTAGCATAAGACGTGACATCATTATATTTTGCACTGGGTAATTTTATTATTCTTGAAATATTTCAAAAAAATATTATATTTCAGTCCAGCCTTATAAGCATGGCAGGTAATTTTTCATGTTTTTTATGTTATATACTAATTATGCAAGTGTAATAGACCAATTGAAAATCTGGGGACCAGTACTCAAGTATAGTAGTGCAAAATTAATATATGGGTGTGTAACATATGATGGCTTCTCTATGTCCCAGAATGTTACACTGCAATGCACGATTTTGTTGTGCTGACCAAAGTGACTGGTGAAATTGATTTAGAAACACTAAAGAGAAGGAAAAAACAAATCCAGATGGAGAAAAAGAGAGAGCCAATTATTATGAGTAGGGCATTTGACAGATTTGTCACTAATAGAAACATCTTTTGTTTGTTGTTCAGTTTGGTTGTGTGTTATGAATGAATTCATAGCTTTGGTTATGCTTTTTTTTTTTTGCCTTTTTTTTTTTGTGCTTTTGTGGTTGGACCATTTCTTGTAATTTATGTAGTAGGCAAGGCCATGCTTCTATTGAAGAAGGCTCCGCCGGATTTTCTCTTTTTTCTTCTTTTCTTTTTGGTTTGGGGAGGGGCGATTTGTAGATATCTTATGTTATGTTTAAAGATTTATTATAAAAAAATTTTCCTTAACTATGATCTTTGTAACACTTTACTCCCTACTCTTCAAAATGTAAAATATGTTCCCTTTAAACTGTGAACCGTTAACCTAACGACTCATTCGCTTAGTGTTTATAACAAAAATTGGCCAATATTTTATAATTAGGGGCGTTTTGATTTTGATAATCCTTCATGTTCTTGAAAATTTAAAAATCAAAACTTTCTAATTAATTTTATTTTATTAATCAATTAGAAGAGTAAAATTAAAACTTTTGTTTTATTATTTTGTTCTATTTATTATCACATTAAATGAAAATTAAAATATGAATTTTTAAAGTAAAAATTTAAGAATCATAGGTAGAACAGTAATTGTATTCCAAACTAGTTAGCAGCAATCAATACTTGTGTGACATGTGAAGATTTTGTTATAAACACTAACGGAAGTAACATTTTTGTTAATGATTCATAGTTTGAGGGAACTGATGTTACGTTTTGAAGTTCGGGACAAAGTGTTACACAAGTCATATTTCAAGTGGAATTTTTATAATTAATCTTATTTTTAAATAAATGATATGTTGAATTTTTATTTCATTTGTCAATAACAAAAAAGGGCTATCAGCGACGACAAAAAGTCGTTACAAAGAATACAAAGTCGTCGCAAATGAATTTTTAGCGACCACTTGTCGTCGCAAACCTGTCACTGCAGTTGAATAGTCGCAAAAACAATTTTTGTGACCACAGCTTGTCGTTGCAATTATAATTGTGACAACAATCGTCGTAAATAAGTCGCTACAATTATTTCGTCAGGTACATCATTAAGATGACATGGCATTAAGTATTTGCGACGATATTTTTTGAATTTAGTCGTCGCAAAAGACGCAGTGGTAGCTGACGTGGCATATATTTTTTGCGACCACATTTATCGTCGCAAATAATAATTTAATTTTGTATTTATTTTTTTCTGATTTTAATAATTATAATAAATATATTTCATGATATTAAATATAAATAAAAATTATTATGGTAAAAAGTAATTAATAAAATAAAAATGTAATTATAGTAGAAATGTGTGGAAGTACAAAATGTTATATTAATAAAACTCTAATCTCCTAAATTAGCAGCATCACTAGAATTATTGTTGTTATCATCAAAAAGATTCAGAGGCGGATGAGCTGGACAGACATACGGCTTAGGTTGAGTAACCGCTGGGAAAGTCATGTTTGGGTGCATTTGAGTGATGAAATCCTGCATCATTCTGACGCTCTCGTACAGCTGGAGGTTTTGCTAGTGAGTTTGTTGTAAGTATTCTTCTACGTGTGGGTCAGAACGTGTCGTAGAAGATCTTACCGAGCGTGAGCCAAATGACGACGCATCCCCTCGATAAACTTTTTGTGAGAGTGTGCGACCCACTCCAGTCTTGTGTCCTTTACGGGTGCCCAGAAACTGCTCCATAATATCCTCCTCGTTAAGGGCTCCTGCCGTAGAGGATCCAGAAGTAGTAGACTGCGTCTGGATCTACGTTTCTCTTTCTCCCTCCATCCGATGCTACAAATATTATAAGAAAAATAATTAAATACATAATACGATTTAAATAAAAAAATATATAATTAAACATTACGAGTATACTTATAAAAGTCTACTCAGCTTGGGGATTAACCTAAGTATCCCCACGATGATGCATGTCCCCCCAGTTATTGATGACGGACATCGGCTGTTAAGTCCCTATGTGTTGGTCTCCGGATCGAATCCGGATGCGGAAGCGCGGTGGTGCGGGGAAGAGGCGGATCGTGTATAACAAAAATTTTCATAAAACTTTTGAGATACTCTATAGATTATATTAATTTATGCACGAATAAATTAATCTCA
>NW_010359796.1:343870-344285 GCF_000414095.1 Morus notabilis
TATTTATAGAGTAGAAGTCAAACTTCTAGAAGGAATCTAATCTCTATCTCTAAGATAAAGCTTGTTAATTATCTCCTATTTGAATTTTAAACCAAATCTCCTCTTTTCCTCTATCCTATATGGCCGGCCATTCTAAGGGGATTCTCACCCCTGTGTGGCACCAATATCAGATAGGGAAGAAAGAGAAAATCATCATTTATCCTGTAGTCCAATTTTGACTCAAATTCAAATTCCAATTTAAGTCAAACTTAAATTAATTTGAATTCTAAATTGAACAACTTATCAAATAAGTTTAAATGGATAAATCTAGATGTGTTCAAATTCAAATTTAAAAAATCACATTATTTAAATAATAATTAATTCTCAATCAATAATTTTCGAGTATTTAATTTTAGAATTCCGTAATTCTAAAATT
>NW_010359796.1:351437-352000 GCF_000414095.1 Morus notabilis
AATAAAATTAATAATTAATTAAACACTTTAATTAATTAATTAAGTCTATTAATTCCAATAGTTACTCCACTATACACTTGGAATTGCACTCTCGAAATTATAGATATTAATTACTTCTAAACTGTGAAGTGTCCATTTGATATAGTCATTGCATATAGATCAATCTTCCATAAATAATTCATAATTAGAGCTAGGTAAAATCCGTTAACCTCTCTAATTACTTCTTTATCCTTGAGTACCATTGATTCTCTAATGGACAGTGATTCATAAAACACATTCATGAATCGGAGCTCCTACTGGTCTAAGTACCGAATCAACCCTCAAGAGAATTATTTATCTACTTCTTTTTTAAGAAGGAATGGATTCCATCTCGTGTAATAACATTCCCGGCTACCTACTTCATCATGTCTCCAAAATACAAGGAATAGGATTCAGGATCTCAGAATCCGTACCGAGTAAATCAAAAGACACAAATCCATAAATAGGAGTTTGTTAAGAACTCAGGATTAAGATCATTCTATATATGACCATCGGTAGACTCAATTAGAATTTCTATACTTAAC